>NC_133335.1:160812177-160917177 GCF_042186555.1 Aquarana catesbeiana
GACCGCACCAGTGATCCAGAGGAGTCCCTCAGGCCATGTATGACCTTCGAACTCACCGCCTCACCACAGTTCCTGTAAGGATCCGGGGAGGAGAACTTCCCGTAATCCCTCTCAAGGACCAGGGAGGCGAGACGGTCATACTGACACTCCCTCATCTGAAGCTTCAGATCAGATATCTGCTCCTGAGGGCCCCCAAAGGAAATCAGGTCGTCTAAACGCCTGCGCAACCTCTGGTAGACCAGGTACTTAGAACTTGCCCGGTACCTAGAGACCCTACGGAAAAAGCCCTCCGACCTCTTCTTCACTACTTCCCACCATTCCTGGCGGGAGCAGCCGCTCTCAAGGAGCGAGGCCTGTTCCGTAAGAAAGGACTCGTAGGCTTCCCTGACTACAGAGTCCTCGAGCAGCGACCCATTCAGTCGCCACAAACCCTTCCCTTTCTGGGGGGTCTCGGCAACATTCAGAGTCACAGATACCATACAGTGATCGGAGAACTCCACCGCATGCAGCACAGGAGCCGCAAAGACAGAGTCCCCCTTCAAAAAAAACCTGTCTAACCTACTCTTACAGCTGCCTCTGGAGTAGGTGAACCCCGTGTGATTGGGGAGGCGGCAAACGTGCGCATCCACCAATCCGGCTTCCCTCACTACAGTATTCAAAAAAATACTATCGTATCCCAGGGGGCCAGAGGCACCTGCCCGATCCTTTGATCTGGTGATCATGTTAAAGTCACCGCCAAAGACCACCTGCTGGGACGTAAAAAGGTAGGGCTTGACCATCGTAAGGAGGCTCTTCCTCTCCCTCTTGGACTGGGGGCCATAAAAGTTGATGAGCCTGAGGAATTGCCCCCTCAGGACGGCGTCCACCACCAGACACCTACCAGTCTCCACCTCAATTACTCGTCGGCAAGCCACCGGACCAGTCTTAAAAAGGACCGCAACTCCACTGCAGGGCTCGGCCGCAAGAGACCAGAGGGAGGGCCCACACCTCCACTCCCTCCTTGCCAAATGCACCTCCGCCACCGATGCCAGCCAGGTCTCTTGAAAAAACAAAATGTCAGCCTCAATCTGGCTGAGAAAAGTGAAGGCCGCAAAGCGAGCCGCCACAGAACGAACACTTGCGACATTAATGGTCGCAAGGCGTATTGGAGAGGGTACCGCCATCATTAATAATTGGATGGTTTGCGTTCTCCTCTGTTACAAACCTAACAGTCCTCACTACCGTCTGAATCCGTGAAGAACCAGTAACGGTTGTGGAGGGTAAGGGGAGGATCTCCACCATCACCCGTCACTGGCACCTTCCGTTTCCGTTTTTTATTTTTCTTTTTTTTCATCCAACCCACCTCCAGGACCTCCCTCCCACCTTCATCCTCAGAGCGCCCCTCACTTGAGGTCTCATTCAGGCGCTTAAGAAGGCCCTTACCAGGACCAGAGGTGTCCATCTGATCCTGCTCAGTAGGATCAGGAAGTGGACAAGAGGGACCAGGGACAGGGGAAGAAACAACAGGCACAGGGAGGGAAGGGGATGAGGGAGGAGGGACAGGGGGAGCAGGAACAGACAAAGGAGAGGGAGAAGGGGAAGGAAGGGGCGGGGCAGGGGAGGGCAGATGAGCAGGGACCCCAGGGCCCTTACCCCCAGGTGGTTTTGGGGGACCCATAGGGGCTGTCCTGACCCCAGGACTTTTAGAGGCCCTAGGTGCCGGCACCGGGGGGACCGACCCACTGGCAACAGGCGCAGCTGGAGCTGCCACATCCCCAGGTCTGCGCCTATTTGCCCTTTGCCTCTGCGGGCGAGGGTCAGGGCCAGGGGGGCCTGACTGAGCCCCACTTGGACCTGCGGGACCAGCAGCTGGTACCGACCCCCCCTCCTCCTGCCCCCCAGCTTGACCAGGACCACAACCTTCTGACCCATACCCACGGAAGGCCTTCGGGCACCGGCTAAAGGGGTGACCCAGTTCCCCACACAGGTTACAAACAATTAACCTGCAGGTGTCCGGCGAGTGCCCGAAGCCATTGCACCTCACGCAGCGCGGCATGGTACAGTCTGTGCTGAGGTGCGCCGGGCTGCCGCATTTAAAGCAGCGCCGAGGCTGGCCAGGGTAGAACACCAAGATCCTGTCCCTGCCAATAAAGGCACTTCCAGGGACATGCGTGACACTATTACCTAGCCTTTTCAGGCGGATCTTGGCTGTCCACGCCCCTGTCCAAACCCCACGCTCGTCCAACACTTTTCTTAGAGGACTCTGCAGCTGCCCGTACCGCCCGAGCCAGGTCATTATATCCTCGGGCGGCAAGGACTCGTTTCTCACGAGTACTGTCAGGGTCTTCACCTCCTCTTGGCGGGACAGAGGGATGACCCTTACGTTCTTCCAGGGGTCTGACTTCCTCACAATCTCATAGATGGTCAAAAACATTTCCATCGAGACGGAAGAAACAAAACTTATATCGAACTCCCTGGAGTTTGTGGGGTGGATTACAGCAAAGAGGTCAGAAACCTTGAACCTCAATGCTAACACCCAATCAATTATCTGTCCACGGGTAGGGCACTGCCCCGCCCCTTCCCATTTTAACTGCACCACGTTACGTCTCCTTCTCTCCGGACCCCCTGTACCCCTTGACCAGGCACCACCGCCCTGTGCCTGGTCTGCCGGGGGGGCCCTAAAATTCTGGGCCCCGAACCGACCATACAGGGGGGCCAGAGGGACACTGGTGCCAGCCACTTGGGCAAAGGACCTCCCTTCCTTCAGGGCAGTCAGAAGGCCCGCCTCCTGTGGCTGGTCAAGCAAACCCGGGGCAGGAGGGGAACCCCCCGCAGGGATGGTATCACCCACAGACCTCCCCTCACCCGCACCCACCTCACTCTGGGGTTGAGAACCCCCAACCTGCCTCCCCTCCTTCCTCCTCACAACTTGGGGCGGAGGCACACCAGGGGTTTCCCCCAAGATGGCCGCCATCTGGCTGTCCCCCAAGTTGTCCCAGTCTGCCGGGACAGCATCAACCTCGCCACCCACCTCCATGGCAGACTGGCCCTCAGCACCACCCTGAGAGCCCTCCAGAAACCTTATAAAGGAGAGAGCCGGGCACTCCTCCCGTAGTGCCTCCATCCGGCTCTCTCCCCACCCCACAGAACGTTGGGCCGCTGGCAGCCCCTCCTCAGAACCCACCAGACCACCCACCTCCACTTCCTGGACTGGCAGCGGACCGGAAGTTGCACCGGACGTAGACCGGAAGTGGTCTGAATCCACCGCCAGCGGCACCTCCGGCAGGCCCACCCCTCCCGGCTCCGCCCCCAACTCGCGGGAAACGCCCACCGCGGCTCCGGCGTCATCAGCCTCAGCAGGGACGCTCTGAGCCTGTGGATCATTGGCCTCCCGGGTCGATCCATCCACATCCTCCTCCCTCCTCCCTTCAACCTCAACCACCTCCTCCTCCCTCACCGCAACTTCTCCCGCCACTACCAAAGTCTCTGTGGAGACCTCTCCATGTGTCACCCCCTCCCCCACAGCGTTCACAGGTGCGGCGGCCGCCATCTTGGCAGGTCCGCCTTGCACCTCCCGCTGGTCACACACAGGGATCATGGGGGGGCTACAGCAATCAGTCCCGGCAGTCTCTTGGGGTATCTTCACCACCTCCACCTCCTCCTCCTCACAAGCCGACCGGGTGCTGACCGGAGCCTTCAGCCTGGCAGCAGCCAGCGGCTTCAGCAACACCACCGGCTTCAGGACTGCCCTTCCCCCACCAACCAATCCCGTCTCCTGTGAGACCGGATCATCGGGTGCCCTACCCGGGCCCACCTGTGTCCCTGCCACAGACACAGGCTGGATGACAACAGGGGCCCGGGGACCCTCCTCAGCCTCACAAGCGGGGATCGTACCTGGTTGGGGGGTCTCACTGCCGGCTTGCACTGCCTCCACCACTGGCTCTGGAACCGGCTCCTCCTGCGGGGGCTGCTGGGAAGGACCTCCCCGCCTTGCAGCCTGCTTCCCCTCCTGGCTGGCCTTCCGGATCTCTCGGCGGATCTCCAAGCAGAATCCTCTCTCCCCTATGCCCCGCTCGCATAGGCTGTCTACGAGATCCCAGGCCTCCGCACATCTCTGCTTCAGGAGGTCAATGGCCTCCTTGAACTCCTTCCTCCGGGTGCTGGTCGTACGATCACGCCGGTTGCGGAGATCCGACAGGACCTCCATACTCTTACAGAAGGCAGCAGCAGCCTTCTGTATTAGGCCTTTAACCTTGCTCCTTCTCTTCCGGGTCTTTGATGGGTCTTCACCTGGCTGGGCCCGGGTCCAGTCGGACAGGATAGCTTGGGTCCCCAGGAACAGCCTCTCCTCTCGGGTCAGTTCCCGCAGACCAGGGATGGTCTGGACGTCTCCAGGCCGGGCTGACTGCCCCGGTCCTGGGCTGGAGGAGGCCATCACTCCCCCTCACTCTCTCCACGCTCTGGTTCTCAGGGAGCACCAGCAGCACACGTCCTACTCCTTCCAACGCTGGAGCTGGAGTTTTTTATTGTAAATATAACAGCTACCAAAACAAAATGAACTTATACATAACAGAATAATGAAATAAACAGCCCATACTGGTAATGCAAAAAAAAAAAACAACAAACATAATTATTTCAGATTTCCAGAACCATATGGCAGGCCCTGAGCCTGTATATCATGGTACATAAAGGACTGGCATACCACCTGCAAGCTACACCCATGCCCTGGGGAGCCACTGCATTAGCAGATCACAGCCGCCCGTAGCCAAAACACAACCTACTATAATAACCTAACCTTAAACTTACTAAACAAAATAAAACTACAACACCCAACACAGCACTACACATCACACCCTCCCCACAGGTGAAAACGCATAGACCAGGTCTGTCTGCAGCCTTACTTCAAAAACGATCAGAAGCAAAATCTAGGGGAGTGGAAAGGACAGCAAGTGCCACCACCCTACAAGGGAAAGAGTCTGGCTCAAGGTGGCTGGAAGTTGAAACCCCTCCATAAACGTGCACACCTCACCGCCCCGACTCTTTCCCTTTCCAGACTCCTCACCTTCACCAGTTCCCGAAAGATGTCACCCACCACCTCATGCACTGACAGGATTTTGCCCCTAGTGGACACCAGAGCCCGAGCGTGCCAAGTGTAGTAGAGCACTACTGTACTAACTAAAAAAAGTGACGATAACTCAAAACCCCTATGAACTCTGAAGTTACCGTACACCCTCTCAGGAAGGGACAGGGCCGAGAGGTGGGGATAGCCGATGGCATCCTCCACTCCCCTCAGAACCTCCAGGTTGAAAGGGCACTGGACCAAAAAATGGTCCATGGTCTCCAGTACCCCCCCACACTCCTGACGAGGACAATCTCTGTCATCAAGGTTCCGGTACTTTAGGTTTGCACGGATGTAAAGGCGTCCATGGAACGCCCTCCATGCAAGGTCCCAAAACTTAGGTGGAATTCTCGGGGAATTCAGGAGGGCTAGCCCCTCCCCGAGGACTCTCTCCGGACAATCCCTCAAAGCCAGTGGCTTTAAAATGTCCGAGGCCATGACCCTTGAGTGCAGCTCACGCCGACCCATAGAGCCCACCTCAAGGGCAGTTATCCGCCACTGCCTCAGTACCTTCAATGCCTGTGGGACATAGGATGGGAGATACCCATGCGATCTACGCAGATCACCAGGCCGCCCCCCATCCTCCCACTCACTCAGGAACAGCAAGAGCCAACCCTTGCATGAACGCTCCCACAGCGAAGGCCCGTCCACAAAGATGGACTGGAGGTTGAACTTTACAAAGACGACGGTGAAGAACACCACCGGATTGACCATGTCCAACCCCCCATGCTTCCGCTGCCGGTACGTGACCTCCCTTTTAATCAAGTTCAGTCTGTTTCCCCACAAAAGCAGGAAAAACAGACTCATGATTCGGGCATAGATAGATGCTGGCAACAGACAGACGTAACTGACATAGAGAAACTCAGGCAGCAAGTATGTTTTAATCAGGCTCACCCTTTCCCTCAACGTCAGCTTCCAGCCTTTCCAGGCGTTCACTTTCCGAGACGCACCAACCAACCTGCTCTCCCAGTTTAGTTTGGGATAATCTTCCGGGCCAAAAAAGATGCCTAAAATTTTGACTTTTGGCTGGGGCACCGGGAAAACGTCCGGCAGGGGGAACTGCTCACCCTCCCTTCCCAACCAGAGAACCTCACTCTTCTCCCAGTTGACAAGCGACCCTGATGCCTCGGAGTAGCCCCCAATCTGTGTCTCCACAAACTGGGCCTCCTCTCGGCTAGACACCACCACCGAGACATCATCCGCATAGGCCACAACTCTCACTGCCAAATCTGAGCCACTGCAAGGCTCCACCGGGACCCCCCTCAGATGCCCGCAGACAAGCCTCTTCACAAAGGGATCTACCGCAAAGACATAGAGAAGGGGACTCAGCGGGCAACCCTGCCTGACACCAGAGTCCACAGGAAAGCAGGGACCCGTCCAACCATTGACAAGGGGGAAGCTCTCAGCCCCCCTGTACAAAACCTCAAGCCAATTTACAAATTGGTCAGGCAGGCCGTATTTTCTCAGAAGAAGCCAGAGGTACTCATGGCTCACCCGATCAAAAGCCTTCGCCTGATCCAATGCCAGCAGATACTGCCCATCTCCCGTTGCCCTGCACCTTTCCACAGCCTCCCGGACGCTCAGGACAGCACTAAATGTGCTACGGCCAGGAACTGCGCAGTGCTGGGAGACCGACAGCAACTCGTCAGCGACAGCTGACATACGCAAAAATAATATCTTTGCCAATATCTTCCTATCCGTAGTGAGAAGGGCGATGGGCCGCCAATTCTCAATGACGGACGAATCTTTCCCCTTTGACAGGAGGATCAGAGCTGACCTTCTCATCGAGGGAGGCAACAGGCCCTTGGCCAAACACTCACAGAACACCTCCCTCAGAAGAGGGGCCAAGAGACCCTTAAAGGTTTTATAAAACTCCGCCGTGAAACCATCAGGCCCAGGCGACTTCTTTGGTGACAAAGAGTCAATGGCCTGTTCAACCTCAGCTACTGAAATCTCTGTCAAAGAGTCAGGGAGGTCAGACCCCGCACGGAGCGGAGTCCCATCAAGGAAGTCCCTGACTTTCTCCATATCTAAAGGCTTCTTCTTCAGGAGGTCTGAAAAGTGGTCCCTGATGACGCCCAGGATCCCTGATTTGGACCGCACCAGTGATCCAGAGGAGTCCCTCAGGCCATGTATGACCTTCGAACTCACCGCCTCTCCGCAGTTCTTGTAAGGATCCGGGGAGGAGAACTTCCCGTAATCCCTCTCAAGGACCAGGGAGGCGAGACGGTCGTACTGACACTCCCTCATCTGAAGCTTCAGATCAGATATCTGCTCCTGAGGGCCCCCAAAGGAAATCAGGTCGTCTAAACGCCTGCGCAACCTCTGGTAGGCCAGGTACTTAGAACTTGCCCGGTACCTAGAGACCCTACGGAAAAAGCCCTCCGACCTCTTCTTCACTACTTCCTACCATTCCTGGCGGGAGCAGCCGCTCTCAAGGAGCGAGGCCTGTTCCGTAAGAAAAGTCTCAAAGGCTTCCCTGACTTCAGAGTCCTCGAGCAGCGACCCATTCAGTCGCCACAAACCCTTTCCTTTCTGGGGGGTCTCGGCAACATTCAGAGTCACGGATACCATACAGTGATCAGAGAACTCCACCGCATGCAGCACAGGAGCCGCAAAGGCAGAGTCCTCCTTCAAAAAAAACCTGTCTAACCTACTCTTACAACTGCCTCTGGAGTAGGTGAACCCCGTGTGACTGGGGAGGCGGCAAACGTGCGCATCCACCAATCCGGCTTCCCTCACTATAGCATTCAGAAAAATACTATCGTATCCCAGGGGGCCAGAGGCACCTGCCCGATCCTTTGATCTGGTGATCATGTTAAAATCACCGCCAAAGACCACCTGCTGGGACGTAAAAAGGTAGGGCTTGACCATCGTAAGGAGGCTCTTCCTGTCCCTCTTGGACTGGGGACCATAAAAGTTGATGAGCCTAAGGAATTGCCCCCTCAGGACGGCGTCCACCACCAGACACCTACCAGTCTCCACCTCAATTACTCGTCGGCAAGCCACCGGACCAGTCTTAAAAAGGACCGCAACTCCACTGCAGGGCTCGGCCGCAAGAGACCAGAGGGAGGGCCCACATCTCCACTCCCTCTTCGCCAAATGCACCTCTGCCACCGATGCCAGCCAGGTCTCCTGCAAAAATAAAATGTCAGCCTCAATCTGGCTGAGAAAAGTGAAGGCCGCAAAACGAGCCGCCACAGAACGAACACTCGCGACATTAATAGTCGCAAGGCCTATTGGAGAGGGTACCGCCATCATTAGTAATTGAATGGCTTACGTTCTCCTCTGTTAAAAACTACAAGTCCTCGCTCTCGTCCGAGTCCGTGAAGAACCAGTAACGGTTGTGGAGGGTAAGGGGGGGATCTCCACCATCACCCGTAACTGGTACCTTCCTCTTCCTCTTTTTATTTTTCTTTTTCTTCGTCCAACCCTCCTCCAGGACCTCCCTCCCACCATCGTCTTCAGAGCGCCCCTCACTTGAGGCCTCATTCAGGCGTTTTAGTAAGCCCTTGCCAGGACCAGAGGTGTCCATCTGATCCTGCTCAGCAAGATCAGGAGGGGGATGAGAGGGACCAGGGACAGGAGAGGAAACAACAGGCACAGAAAGGGAAGGGGATGATAGAGGGGGCACAGGAGGGACAGGGACAGACAAAGAAGGAGGAGAAGGGAAAGGAAAGGGTGGGGGCGGGGCAGGAGACAGATGAGCAGGGGGAGGGACCCCAGGGCCACTCCCAGATGGTTTTGGGGGACCCATGGGGGCCGACTTGACTCCAGGACCCTTAGAGGCCCTAGGAGCAGGTACCGGGGGAACTGGCCTGCTGACACCAGGCGCAGCAGGAGCTGCCACATCCCCTTGCCTACGCCTGTTTGCCCTCTGCCTCTGAGGGCGAGGGTCAGGGCCAGGGGGGCCCGACTGAACCCCACTCGGACCTGCGGGACCAGCAGCTGGTACCGACCCCCACTCCTCCTGCCCACCAGCTTGACCAGGACCACACCCTTCTGACCCATACCCACGGAAGGCCTTCGGGCACCGGCTAAAGGGGTGACCCAGTTCCCCACACAGGTTACAAACAATTAACCTGCAGGTGTCCGGCGAGTGCCCGAAGCCATTGCACCTCACGCAGCGAGGCGAGGCATGGTACAATCTGCGCTGAGGTGCGCCGGGCTACCGCACTTAAAGCAGCGCCGAGGCTGGCCAGGGTAGAACACCAAGATCCTGTCCCTGCCAATAAAGGCACTGCCAGGGACATGCGTAACACTATTGCCTTGCCTCTTCAGGCGGATCTTGGCTGTCCACACCCCGGTCCAAACCCCACGCTCGTCCACGACTTTCCTTAGTGGACTCTGCAGTTGCCCGTACCGCCCGAGCCAGGTCATTATATCCTCGGGCGGCAGTGACTCATTTCTCACGAGTACTGTCAGGGACTTCACTTCCTCTTGGCGGGACAGAGGGACGACCCTTACGTTCTTCCAGGGGTCTGACTTCCTTACGATCTCATAGATGGTTAGAAACATCTCCATCGAGACCGCAGTGACGAAACTCACATCAAACTCCCTGGAGTTTGTGGGGTGAATTACAGCAAAGAGCTCAGAAACCTTGAACCTCAATGCCAACACCCAATCGATTATCTGTCCACGGGTAGGGCACTGCCCCGCCCCTTCCCACTTTAGCTGTACCACATTTCGTCTCCTTCTCTCCAGACCCCCTGTACCCCTTGACCAGGCACCACCGCCCTGTGCCTGGTCTGCCGGCGGGGCCCTAAAATTCTGGGCCCCGAACCGACTATACAGGGGGGCCAGAGGGACACTGGCACCAGCCACTTGGGCAAAGGACCTCCCTTCCTTTAGGGCTGTCAGAAGGCCCGCCTCCTGTGGCTGGTCAAGCAATGAACCCGGGGCAGGAGGGGAACCCCCTGCAGGCATAGCACCACCCACAGACCCCCCTCCCCCACATCCACCTCACTCTGGGGTTGAGAACCCCCAACCTGCCTCCCCTCCTTCCTCCTCACAACCTGGGGCGGAGGCACAACAGGGGCTTCCCCCAAGATGGCTGCCATCTGACTATCCCCCAAGTTGTCCCAGTCAGCTGGGACAGCATCAACCACACCACCACCCATCTCCATTGCAGACTCCACAGCATCCCCCTGAGAGCCTTCCAAAAGCCTTATGAAGGACAGGGCCGGGCACTCCACCTGCAGTGCCTCCATCCGGCTCTCTCCCCACCCCACAGATTGTTGGGCAGCTGGCAACCCCACCTCGGAACCCTCCAGGCTGCCCTCTACCACTTCCTGGACTGGCAGCGGACCGGAAGCTGCACAGGACGCAGGCCGGAAGTGGTCCGAATCCACCGCCAGCGGCACCTCCGGCAAGCCCACCCCTCCCGGCTCCTCCCCCGACTCGCGGGAAACGCCCACCGCGGCTCCAGCGTCATCAGCCACAGCGAGGACGCTCTGAGCCTGTGGATCACTGACCTCCTGAGCCGATCCATCCACCTCCACCTCCCTCCTTCCATCAACCTCAACCTCAACCACCACCTCCTCCCCCCTCACCGCAACTTCACCCGCCATCACCAGAGTCACTGTGGAAAGCTTTCCACGTGTCACCCCCTCCCCCATGGCGTGCTCTGGTGCGGCGGCCGCCATCTTGGCCGGCCCGCCCTGCACCTCCTGCTGGGCACACACTGGGTTCACGGGGGACTTGCACTGAACAGTCCCGGCAGTCCCTTCAGGCTTCACAGCCTCTACCTCCGCACCATCCATCTGAGCCGTCTGGACGCTGGCTGGGGCTTTCAACCTGGCAGCAGTCAGCGGCTTTAGCAGTACCACCGGTGTTAAACCTGCCCTGGCCCCACCAACCAAACCCGTCTCCTGAGAGACTGGATCATCGGGTGCCCTACCCGGATCCGCCTGTGTCCCTGCCACAGACACAGGCTGGGTGACAACAGCGATCCGGGGACCCTCCTCAGCCTCATGAGCGGGGATCGTACCTGGTTGGGGGGCTGCACCACCGCTGGCCTGCACTGCCTCCACCGTCGGCTCTGACACCGGCTCTGCTCCATCCCTTCCGTCCTGCAGGGACTGCTGAGAAGGGCCTCCTCGCCTCGCAGCCTGGGTTCCTTCCTGACTGGCCTTCCGGATCTCCCGGCGCACTTCCAGGCAGAAACCCCTCTCTCCAACGCCACGCTCACACAGCCCATCGATCATGTCCCAGTCCCAGGCACACTGATCCTTCAAAGCCTCTATGGCCTCACGGAACTCACGCCTCCTGGAACTATTCGTTCTATCCCTCCGGTTCCGGAGGTCTGAGAGCACCTCCATTTTGCGGCAGAAAGCCACCGATGCCTTCTGAATGAGGCCCTTCACACAAGCTCTCCTCTTCCGGGTCTTGGATCGGTCTTCACTTGGCTGGGCCCGGGTCCAGTCGGACAGGATTGACTGGGTTCCCAGGAACAGCCTCTCCTCCCGAGCTAAATCCTTCAGACCAGGGATGGTCTGGACATCTCCAGGCCGGGCAGACTGCCCCGGTCCTGGGCTGGAGGAAGCCATCACTCCCCCTCACACAGCACACTCTGGTTCTCTTGCAGAGCACCAGCAGCACACGTCTTACTCCTTCCAACGCTGGAGCTGGAATTTTTTATTAAAAGATAAACAGCTACCAAAACAAAGCATATACATAACAGTAAAAAAGAAATAACATAAACAGACCATACTGGTAAAAATAAACAAAATAAATGAACAGTCATTACCTAAATCCAAAATAACAGAACAGGCCCTAGAAGCCTTTAAATATAAAAATTTACACCCTATAGGCGCACCATCTGCTGGCCATACCCCAGAAAACTGAGGGGCCACTGCAGGAATTGGCTATAGCCAAACATTATTACCCCAAAACAGAACATAAGGAAACATAATAAATCGAACTTAAATATCCCCTAGGCCCAACAGGCCTATAACTATAACTTTTGGCTACCGTCTGCTGGCCATACCCATATCCTGGGGGCCACTGCAAGAACAGATCATGGCCATCTTAAATCCTACCTAAATATTACAGAAATAAAAGCAAACCACACAACACTGCAATACACGCCACACCCTATTACAGGCGAGAACGTATAGACCAGGTTTGCCTGCAGCCTTACATCAAAAATATCTAGAAACAAAATCTAAGGGGAAGTGGAAAGGACAGCAAGATCCACCACCCTACAAGGAAAAGAGTCTGGCTCAAGGTGGCTGGAAGTTGAAACCCCTCCATAAACGGGCACACCTTACCGCCCCAACTCTCTCACTTTCCAGACACCTCACCTTCACCAACTCACGAAAGATATCACCCACCACCTCATGCACAGACAGGATTTTGCCCCTAGTGGACACAAGAGCCCGAGCGTGCCAAGTGTAGTAGAGCACAACTGTACTAACTAAAAACAGTGACGATAACTCAAAACCCCTATGAACTCTGAAGTTACCGTATACACCCTCTCAGGAAGGGACAGGGCCGAGAGGCGGGGATAGCCGATGGCATCCTCCACTCCCCTCAGAACCTCCAGGTTGAAAGGGCACTGGACCAAAAAATGGTCCATGGTCTCCAGTACCCCCCCACACTCCTGACGAGGACAATCTCTGTCATCAAGGTTCCGGTACTTTAGGTTTGCACGGACGTAAAGGCGTCCATGGAACGCCCTCCATGCAAGGTCCCAAAACTTAGGTGGAATTCTCGGGGAATTCAGGAGGGCTAGCCCCTCCCCGAGGACTCTCTCCGGACAATCCCTCAAAGCCAGTGGCTTCAAAATGTCCGAGGCCATGACCCTTGAGTGCAGCTCACGCCGACCCATAGAGCCCACCTCAAGGGCAGTTATCCGCCACTGCCTCAGTACCTTCAGTGCCTGTGGGACATAAGATGGGAGATACCCATGCGATCTACGCAGATCACCAGGCCGCCCCCCATCCTCCCACTCACTCAGGAACAGCAAGAGCCAGCCCTTGCATGAACGCTCCCACAGTGAAGGCCCGTCCACAAAGATGGACTGGAGGTTGAACTTTACAAACACGACAGTGAAAAACACCACCGGGTTGACCATGTCCAACCCCCCATGCCTCCGCTGCCGGTACGTGACCTCCCTTTTGATCAAGTTTAGTCTGTTTCCCCACAAGAGCAGGAAAAACAGACTCATGATTCGAGCATAGAAAGACGCTGGCAACAGACAAACGTAGCTGACATAGAGAAATTCAGGCAGCAAGTATGTTTTGATCAGGCTCACCCTTTCCCTCAGCGTCAGCTTCCAGCCTTTCCAGGCATTCACTTTCCGAGACGCACCAACCAACCTGCTCTCCCAGTTTAGCTTGGGATAGTCTTCCGGGCCGAAAAAGATGCCAAGAATTTTGATTTTAGGCAGGGGCTCTGGGAAAACGTCTGGAAGGGCAAACTGCTCGCCCTCCCTTCCCAACCAGAGAACCTCACTCTTCCCCCAGTTGACCAACGAACCCGATGCCTCGGAGTAGCCCCCAATCTGTGTTTCCACAAACCGGGCCTCCTCTCGGCTAGACACCACCACCGAGACATCGTCCGCATAGGCCACTACCCTCACTGCCAAATCTGAGCCACTGCAAGGCTCCACCGGGACCCCCCTCAAACGCCCGCAGTCAAGCCTCCTCACGAAGGGATCTACCGCAAAGACGTAGAGAAGGGGACTCAGCGGGCAACCCTGCCTGACACCAGAGTCCACAGGAAAGCAGGGACCCTTCCAACCATTGACAAGAGGGAAGCTCTCCGCCCCTCTGTACAAAACCTCGAGCCAATTGACAAATTGGTCAGGCAGGCCGTATTTTCTCAGAAGAAGCCAGAGATACTCATGGCTCACCCGATCAAAAGCCTTCGCCTGGTCCAATGCCAACAGATACCGCCCATCTCCCGTTGCCCTGCACCTTTCCACGGCCTCCCGGACGCTCAGGACAGTACTAAATGTGCTACGGCCAGGAACTGCACAGTGCTGAGAGACTGACAGTAACTCGTCAGCGACAGCCGACATACGTGAAAACAATATCTTTGCCAGAATTTTCCTATCCGTAGTGAGAAGGGCAATAGGACGCCAATTCTCAATGACGGACGAATCTTTCCCCTTTGACAGGAGAATCAGTGCTGACCTTCTCATCGAGGGAGGCAGCAGGCCGTTGGCCAAACACTCACAGAACACCTCCCTCAGAAGAGGGGCCAAAAGACCCTTAAAGGTTTTGTAGAACTCAGCCATGAGACCATCTGGTCCAGGCGATTTCTTTGGTGACAAAGAGTCAATGGCCCGCTCAACCTCAGCAACTGAGATCTCGTCTGTCAAAGAGTCAGGGAGGTCAGACCCCGCACGAAGCGGAGTCCCATCAAGGAAGTCCCTGACTTTCTCCATATCTAGAGGCTTCTTCTTCAGGAGGTCTGAAAAATGGTCCTTAATGACACCCAGGATCCCTGATTTGGACCGCACCAGTGATCCAGAGGAGTCCCTCAGGCCATGCACGACCTTCGAACTCACCGCCTCACCGCAGTTCTTGTAGGGATCCGGGGAGGAAAACTTCCCGTAATCCCTCTCAAGGACCAGGGAGGCGAGACGGTCGTACTGACACTCCCTCATCTGAAGCTTCAGATCGGATATCTGTTCCTGAGGGCCACCAAAGGAGATCAGGTCGTCTAAACGCCTGCGTAACCTCTGGTAGGCCAGGTACTTGGAACTCGCCCGGTACCTAGAGACCCTCCGGAAAAAGCCCTCCGACCTTTTCTTCACTACTTCCCACCATTCCTGGCGGGAGCAGCTGCTCTCAAGGAGCGAGGCTTGTTCCAGGAGAAAGGTCTCATAGGCTTCCCTGATCCCAGAGTCCTCGAGTAGCGACCCATTCAGTCGCCACAAACCCCCTCCCTTTCTGAGGGGTCTCGGCAACATTCAGAGTCACAGATACCATAAGGTGATCGGAGAACTCCACCGCATGCAGCACAGGAGCCGCAAAGGCAGAGTCCCCCTTCAAAAAAAACCTGTCTAACCTACTCTTACAACTACCTCTGGAGTATGTGAACCCCGTGTGACTGGGGAGGCGGCAAACGTGCGCGTCCACCAGTCCGGCTTCCCTCACTATAGTATTCAAAAAAATACTATCATATCCCAGGGGGCCAGAGGCACCTGCCCGATCCTTTGATCTGGTGATTGTATTAAAATCACCGCCAAAGACCACCTGCTGGGACGTAAAAAGGTAAGGCTTGACCGCCGTAAGGAGGCTCTTCCTGTCCCTCTTGGACTGGGGACCGTAGAAATTGATGAGCCTAAGGAATTGCCCCCTCACGACGGCGTCCACCACCAAACACCTACCAGTCTCCACTTCAATTACTCGTCGGCAAGCCACCGGACCAGTCTTAAAAAGGACCGCAACTCCACTGCAGGGCTCGGCCGCAAGAGACCAGAGGGAGGGCCCACATCTCCACTCCCTCTTCGCCAAATGCACCTCTGCCACCGATGCTAGCCAGGTCTCCTGCAAAAATAAAATGTCAGCCTCAATCTGGCTGATAAAAGTGAAGGCCGCAAAACGAGCCGCCACAGAACGAACACTCGCGACATTAATCGTCGCAAGGCGTATTGGAGAGGGTACTGCCATCATTAGTAATTGAATGGTTTGCATTCTCCTCTGTTACCCAAAACCTAAACATCGTCACTCTCATCTGAGTCTGTAAAGAACCAGTAACGGTTGTGGAGGGTAAGGGGAGGATCCCCGCCATCAACCGTCACTGGCAACTTCCTTTTTCTTTTTTTCTTTTTTTTCTTCTTTACCCACCCACCCTCCAGGACCTCCCCCCCCACCATCATCCTCCGAGCGCCCCTCACTCGAGGCCTCGTTCAGCCTTTTGAAGAGGCCCTTACCAGGGCCAGAAGTGTCCATCTGGTCCTGCTCGGCAGGATCAGGGGGGGGACGAGATGGACCAGGGACAGGGGAGGGGGCAATAGGCACAGGAAGAGAAGGGGATGGGGAGGGGGGGCAGGGGAAACAGGAACAGACAAAGGAGGGGGAGAGGGGGAAGGTGGGGGCGGGGCAGGGGAAGGCAGATGAGCAGGGACCCCAGGGCCCCTCCCCCCAGGTGGTTTTGGGGGACCCGTAGGAGTTGTCCTGACCCCAGGACCCCTGGAGGCCCTAGGTGCCGGCACCGGAGGAACCGGCTCACTAACACCAGGCGCAGCCGGAGCTGCCACATCCCCCTGTCTGCGCCTGTTCGCCCTCTGCCTTTGCGGGCGAGGGTCAGGGCCAGGGGGGCCCGACTGGGTCCCGCCTGGACCTGCGGGACCAGCAGCTGGCACCGACCCCCCCTCCTCCTGCCCCCCAGCTTGACCAGGACCACAACCTTCTGACCCATACCCATGGAAGGCCTTCGGGCACCGGCTAAAGGGGTGACCCAGTTCCCCACACAGGTTACAAACAATTAACCTGCAAGTATCCGGCGAGTGCCCGAAGCATTTGCACCTCACGCAGCGTGGCATGGTACAATCTGCGCTGAGGTGCGCCGGGCTACCGCATTTAAAGCAGCGCCGAGGCTGGCCAGGGTTGAACACCAAGATCCTGTCCCTGCCAATAAAGGCACTGCCAGGGACATGCGTGACACTGTTGCCTAGCCTTTTCAGGCTGATCTTGGCTGTCCACGCCCCCGTCCAAACCCCACGCTCATCCAACACTTTTCTTAGTGGATTCTGCAGCTGTCCGTACCGCCCGAGCCAGGTCATTATATCCTCGGGCGGCAAAGACTCGTTTCTCACGAGTACTGTCAGGGTCTTCACCTCCTCTTGGCGGGACAGAGGGATGACCCTTACGCTCTTCCAGGGGTCTGATTTCCTCACAATCTCATAGATGGTCAAAAACATCTCCATCGAGACGGAGGAAACGAAACTTATATCGAACTCCCTGGAGTTTGTGGGGTGGATTACAGCAAAGAGGTCAGAAACCTTGAACCTCAGTGCCAACACCCAGTCGATTATCTGTCCACGGGTAGGGCACTGGCCCGCCCCTTCCCATTTTATCTGCACCACGTTGCGTCTCCTTCTCTCCGGACCCCCTGTACCCCTTGACCAGGCACCACCGCCCTGTGCCTGGTCTGCCGGCGGGGCCCTAAAATTCTGGGCCCCGAACCGACCATACAGGGGGGCCAGAGGGACACTGGCGCCAGCCACTTGGGCAAAGGACCTCCCTTCCTTTAGGGCAGTCAGAAGGCCCGCCTCCTGTGGCTGGTCAAGCAAACCCGGGGCAGGAGGGGAACCCCCCGCAGGGATGGTATCACCCACAGGCCTCCCCTCACCCGCACCCACCTCACTCTGGGGTTGAGAACCCCCAACCTGCCTCCCCTCCTTCCTCCTCACAACTTGGGGCGGAGGCACACCAGGGGTTTCCCCCAAGATGGCCGCCAGCTGGCTGTCCCCCAAGTTGTCCCAGTCTGCTGGGACAGCATCAACCTCGCCACCCACCTCCATAGCAGACTGGCCCTCAGCACCACCCTGAGAGCCCTCCAGAAGCCTTATAAAGGAGAGAGCCGGGCACTCCTCCTGCAGTGCCTCCATCCGGCTCTCTCCCCACCCCACAGAACATTGGGCTGCTGGCAGCCCCTCCTCAGAACCCACCAGACCACCCTCCTCCACTTCCTGAACTGGCAGCGGACCGGAAGTTGCACCGGACGTAGACCGGAAGTGGCCCGAATCCACCGCCAGCGGCACCTCCGGCAGGCCCACCCCTCCCGGCTCCGCCCCCAACTCGTGGGAAACGCCCACCACGGCTCCGGCGTCATCAGCCTCAGCAGGGACGCTCTGAGCCTGTGGATCATTGGCCTCCCGGGTCGATCCATCCACATCCTCCTCCCTCCTCCCTTCAACCTCAACCACCTCCTCCTCCCTCACCGCAACTTCTCCCGCCACTACCAAAGTCTCTGTGGAGACCTCTCCACGTGTCACCCCCTCCCCCACAGCGTTCACAGGTGCGGCGGCCGCCATCTTGGCAGGTCCGCCCTGCACCTCCCGCTGGTCACACACAGGGATCGAGGGGGGGCTACAGCAAACAGTCCCGGCAGTCTCTTGGGGTATCTTCACCACCTCCTCCTCCTCCTCCTCACAAGCCGACCCGTTGCTGACCGGAGCCTTCAGCCTGGCAGCAGCCAGCGGCTTCAGCAACACCACCGGCTTCAGGACTGCCCTTCCCCCACCAACCAATCCCGTCTCCTGTGAGACCGGATCATTGGGTGCCCTACCCGGACCCACCTGTGTCCCTGCCACAGACACAGGCTGGATGACAACAGGGGCCCGGGGACCCTCCTCAGCCTCACAAGCGGGGATCGTACCTGGTTGGGGGGTCTCACTGCCGGCTTGCACTGCCTCCTCCATTGGCTCTGGAACCGGCTCCTCCTGCGGGGGCTGCTGGGAAGGACCTCCCCGCCTTGCAGCCTGCTTCACCTCCTGGCTTGCCTTCCGGATCTCACGGCGGATCTCCAAGCAGAATCCTCTCTCCCCTATGCCCCGCTCGCATAGGCCGTCTACGAGATCCCAGGCCTCCGCACATTTCTGCTTCAGGAGGTCAATGGCCTCCTTGAACTCCTTCCTCCGGGTGCTGGTCGTATGATCACGCCGGTTGCGGAGATCCGACAAGACCTCCATACTTTTACAGAAGGCAGCAGCAGCCTTCTGTATTAGGCCTTTAACCTTGCTCCTTCTCTTCCGGGTCTCTGATGGGTCTTCTCCCGGCTGGGCCCGGGTCCAGTCCGAGAGAATGGACTGGGTTCCCAAGAACAGCCTCTCTTCCCGGGTCAGTTCCCGCAGACCAGGGATGGTCTGGACTTCTCCAGGCCGGGCCAGCTGCCCCGAGCCTGGGCTTGAGGAAGCCATCCTTCCCCCTCTCTCTCTCAGCACTTCTGGTTCTCAGGGAGCACCAGCAGCACGCGTCCTACTCCTTCGCTGTCTGGAGCTGGAGTTTTTTATTGTAAAGATAACAGCTACCAAAACAAAATGAACTTATACATAACAGAATAATGAAATAAACAGCCCATACTGGTAATGCAAACAAAAAAAAACAACAAACATAAATATTTCAGATTTCCAAAACCATATGACAGGCCCTGAGCCTGTATATCATGGTACATAAAGGACTGGCATACCACCTGCAAGCTACACCCATGCCCTGGGGAGCCACTGCATTAGCAGATCACAGCCGCCCGTAGCAAAACACAACCTACTATAATAACCTAACCTTAAAACTTACTAAACAAAGTAAAACTACAACACCCAACACAGCACTACACATCACACCCTCCCCACAGGTGAAAACGCATAGACCAGGTCTGTCTGCAGCCTTACTTCAAAAATGATCAGAAGCAAAATCTAGGGGAGTGGAAAGGACAGAAAGTGCCACCACCCTACAAGGGAAAGAGTCTGGCTCAAGGCGGCTGGAAGTTGAAACCCCTCCATAAACGTGCACACTTCACCGCCCCGACTCTTTCCCTTTCCAGACTCCTCACCTTCACCAGTTCCCGAAAGATGTCACCCACCACCTCATGCACTGACAGGATTTTGCCCCTAGTGGACACCAGAGCCCGAGCGTGCCAAGTGTAGTAGAGCACTACTGTACTAACTAAAAAAAGTGACGATAACTCAAAACCCCTATGAACTCTGAAGTTACCGTACACCCTCTCAGGAAGGGACAGGGCCGAGAGGCGGGGATAGCCGATGGCATCCTCCACTCCCCTCAGAACCTCCAGGTTGAAAGGGCACTGGACCAAAAAATGGTCCATGGTCTCCAGTACCCCCCCACACTCCTGACGAGGACAATCTCTGTCATCAAGGTTCCGGTACTTTAGGTTTGCACGGACGTAAAGGCGTCCATGGAACGCCCTCCATGCAAGGTCCCAAAACTTAGATGGAATTCTCGGGGAATTCAGGAGGGCTAGCCCCTCCCCGAGGACTCTCTCCGGACAATCCCTCAAAGCCAGTGGCTTCAAAATGTCCGAGGCCATGACCCTTGAGTGCAGCTCATGCCGACCCATAGAGCCCACCTCAAGGGCAGTTATCCGCCACTGCCTCAGTACCTTCAATGCTTGTGGGACATAGGATGGGAGATACCCATGCGATCTACGCAGATCACCAGGCCGCCCCCCATCCTCCCACTCACTCAGGAACAGCAAGAGCCAGCCCTTGCACGAACGCTCCCACAGCGAAGGCCCGTCCACAAAGATGGACTGGAGGTTGAACTTTACAAAGACGACGGTGAAGAACACTACCGGATTGACCATGTCCAACCCCCCATGCTTCCGCTGCCGGTACGTGACCTCCCTTTTAATCAAGTTCAGTCTGTTTCCCCACAAAAGCAGGAAAAACAGACTCATGATTCGGGCATAGAGAGATGCTGGCAACAGACAGACGTAGCTGACATAGAGAAACTCAGGCAGCAAGTATGTTTTAATCAGGCTCACCCTTTCTCTCAACGTCAGCTTCCAGCCCTTCCAGGCGTTCACTTTCCGAGACGCACCAACCAACCTGCTCTCCCAGTTTAGTTTGGGATAATCTTCCGGGCCAAAAAAGATGCCTAAAATTTTGACTTTTGGCTGGGGCACCGGGAAAACGTCCGGGAGGGCGAACTGCTCCCCCTCCCTTCCCAACCAGAGAACCTCACTCTTCTCCCAGTTGACAAGCGACCCTGATGCCTCGGAGTAGCCCCCAATCTGTGTCTCCACAAACTGGGCCTCCTCTCGGCTAGACACCACCACCGAGACATCATCCGCATAGGCCACAACTCTCACTGCCAAATCTGAGCCACTGCAAGGCTCCACCGGGACCCCCCTCAGATGCCCGCAGTCAAGCCTCTTCACAAAGGGATCTACCGCAAAGACATAGAGAAGGGGACTCAGCGGGCAACCCTGCCTGACACCAGAGTCCACAGGAAAGCAGGGACCCGTCCAACCATTGACAAGGGGGAAGCTCTCAGCCCCCCTGTACAAAACCTCAAGCCAATTTACAAATTGGTCAGGCAGGCCGTATTTTCTCAGAAGAAGCCAGAGGTACACATGGCTCACCCGATCAAAAGCCTTCGCCTGATCCAATGCCAGCAGATACTGCCCATCTCCCGTTGCCCTGCACCTTTCCACAGCCTCCCGGACGCTCAGGACAGCACTAAATGTGCTACGGCCAGGAACTGCGCAGTGCTGGGAGACCGACAGCAACTCGTCAGCGACAGCTGACATACGCGAAAATAATATCTTTGCCAATATCTTCCTATCCGTAGTGAGAAGGGCGATGGGCCGCCAATTCTCAATGACGGACGAATCTTTCCCCTTTGACAGGAGGATCAGAGCTGACCTTCTCATCGAGGGAGGCAACAGGCCCTTGGCCAAACACTCACAGAACACCTCCCTCAGAAGAGGGGCCAAAAGACCCTTAAAGGTTTTATAAAACTCCGCCGTGAACCCATCAGGCCCAGGCGACTTCTTTGGTGACAAAGAGTCAATGGCCTGTTCAACCTCAGCTACTGAAATCTCGTCTGTCAAAGAGTCAGGGAGGTCAGACCCCGCACGGAGCGGAGTCCCATCAAGGAAGTCCCTGACTTTCTCCATATCTAAAGGCTTCTTCTTCAGGAGGTCCGAAAAGTGGTCCCTGATGACGCCCAGGATCCCTGATTTGGACCGCACCAGTGATCCAGAGGAGTCCCTCAGGCCATGTATGACCTTCGAACTCGCCGCCTCTCCACAGTTCTTGTAAGGATCCGGGGAGGAGAACTTCCCGTAATCCCTCTCAAGGACCAGGGAGGCGAGACGGTCATACTGACACTCCCTCATCTGAAGCTTCAGATCAGATATCTGCTCCTGAGGGCCCCCAAAGGAAATCAGGTCGTCTAAACGCCTGCGCAACCTCTGGTAGGCCAGGTACTTAGAACTTGCCCGGTACCTAGAGACCCTACGGAAAAAGCCCTCCGACCTCTTCTTCACTACTTCCGACCATTCCTGGCGGGAGCAGCCGCTCTCAAGGAGCGAGGCCTGTTCCGTAAGAAAAGTCTCATAGGCTTCCCTGGCTTCAGAGTCCTCGAGCAGCGACCCATTCAGTCGCCACAAACCCTTTCCTTTCTGGGGGGTCTCGGCAACATTCAGAGTCACGGATACCATACAGTGATCAGAGAACTCCACCGCATGCAGCACAGGAGCCGCAAAGGCAGAGTCCCCCTTCAAAAAAAACCTGTCTAACCTACTCTTACAACTGCCTCTGGAATAGGTGAACCCCGTGTGATTGGGGAGGCGGCAAACGTGCGCATCCACCAATCCGGCTTCCCTCACTATAGTATTCAGAAAAATACTATCGTATCCCAGGGGGCCAGAGGCACCTGCCCGATCCTTTGATCTGGTGATCATGTTAAAATCACCACCAAAGACCACCTGCTGGGACGTAAAAAGGTAGGGCTTGACCATCGTAAGGAGGCTCTTCCTGTCCCTCTTGGACTGGGGACCATAAAAGTTGATGAGCCTAAGGAATTGCCCCCTCACGACGGCGTCCACCACCAGACACCTACCAGTCTCCACCTCAATTACTCGTCGACAAGCCACCGGACCAGTCTTAAAAAGGACCGCAACTCCACTGCAGGGCTCGGCCGCAAGAGACCAGAGGGAGGGCCCACACCTCCACTCCCTCTTTGCCAAATGCACCTCTGCCACTGATGCTAGCCAGGTCTCTTGCAAAAATAAAATGTCAGCCTCAATCTGGCTGAGAAAAGTGAAGGCCGCAAAGCGAGCCGCCACAGAACGAACACTCGCGACGTTAATGGTCGCAAGGCGTATTGGAGAGGGTACCGCCATCCTTAGTAATTGAATGGTTTGCGTTCTCCTCTGTTACCCAAAACCTAAACATCATCGCTCTCATCTGAGTCCGTAAAAAAAACAGTAACGGTTGTGGAGGGTAAGGGGAGGATCCCCACCATCAACCGTCACTGGCACCTTTCTCTTCCTCTTTTTGTTTTTTTTCTTTTTAATCCACCCACCCTCCAGGACCTCCCTCCCATCATCATCCTCCGAGCGCCCCTCACTCGAGGCCTCGTTTTGGCGCTTAAAGGGGCCCTTGCCAGGGCCAGAAGTGTCCATCTGGTCCTGCTCGGCAGGATCAGGGGGGGGACGAGATGGACCAGGAACAGGGGAAGAGACAATAGGCACAGGAAGGGAAGGGGATGGGGGAGGGGGGGCAGGGGAAACAGGAGCGGACAAAGGAGGGGGAGAGGGGGAAGGTGGGGGCGGGGCAGGGGAAGGCAGATGAGCAGGGACCCCAGGGCCCCTCCCCCCAGGTGGTTTTGGGGGACCCATAGGAGTTGTCCTGACCCCAGGACCCCTGGAGGCCCTAGGTGCCGGCACCGGGGGGACCGGCTTACTAACACCAGGCGCAGCCGGAGCTGCCACATCCCCCTGTCTGCGCCTGTTCGCCCTCTGCCTTTGTGGGCGAGGGTCAGGGCCAGGGGGGCCCGACTGAGTCCCGCCAGGACCTGCGGGACCAGCAGCTGGCACCGACCCCCCCTCCTCCTGCCCCCCAGCTTGACCAGGACCACAACCTTCCGACCCATACCCACGGAAGGCCTTCGGGCACCGGCTAAAGGGGTGACCCAGTTCCCCACACAGGTTACAAACAATCAACCTGCAGGTGTCCGGCGAGTGCCCGAAGCCATTGCACCTCACGCAGCGTGGCATGGTACAATCTGCGCTGAGGTGCGCCGGGCTGCCGCATTTAAAGCAGCGCCGAGGCTGGCCAGGGTAGAACACCAAGATCCTGTCCCTGCCAATAAAGGCACTGCCAGGGACATGTGTGACACTGTTACCTAGCCTTTTCAGGTGGATCTTGGCTGTCCACGCCCCTGTCCAAACCCCACGCTCGTCCAACACTTTTCTTAGAGGACTCTGCAGCTGCCCGTACCGCCCGAGCCAGGTCATTATATCCTCGGGCGGCAAGGACTCGTTTCTCACGAGTACTGTCAGGGTCTTCACCTCCTCTTGGCGGGACAGAGGGATGACCCTTACGTTCTTCCAGGGGTCTGACTTCCTCACAATCTCATAGATGGTCAAAAACATTTCCATCGAGACGGAAGAAACAAAACTTATATCGAACTCCCTGGAGTTTGTGGGGTGGATTACAGCAAAGAGGTCAGAAACCTTGAACCTCAATGCTAACACCCAATCAATTATCTGTCCACGGGTAGGGCACTGCCCCGCCCCTTCCCATTTTAACTGCACCACGTTACGTCTCCTTCTCTCCGGACCCCCTGTACCCCTTGACCAGGCACCACCGCCCTGTGCCTGGTCTGCCGGGGGGGCCCTAAAATTCTGGGCCCCGAACCGACCATACAGGGGGGCCAGAGGGACACTGGTGCCAGCCACTTGGGCAAAGGACCTCCCTTCCTTCAGGGCAGTCAGAAGGCCCGCCTCCTGTGGCTGGTCAAGCAAACCCGGGGCAGGAGGGGAACCCCCCGCAGGGATGGTATCACCCACAGACCCCCCCTTCACCCGCACCCACCTCACTCTGGGGTTGAGAACCCCCAACCTGCCTCCCCTCCTTCCTCCGCACAACCTGGGGCGGAGGCACACCAGGGGTTTCCCCCAAGATGGCCGCCATCTGGCTGTCCCCCAAGTTGTCCCAGTCTGCCGGGACAGCATCAACCTCGCCACCCACCTCCATGGCAGACTGGCCCTCAGCACCACCCTGAGAGCCCTCCAGAAGCCTTATAAAGGAGAGAGCCGGGCACTCCTCCCGTAGTGCCTCCATCCGGCTCTCTCCCCACCCCACAGAACGTTGGGCCGCTGGCAGCCCCTCCTCAGAACCCACCAGACCACCCTCCTCCACTTCCTGGACTGGCAGCGGACCGGAAGTTGCACCGGACGTAGACCGGAAGTGGTCTGAATCCACCGCCAGCGGCACCTCCGGCAGGCCCGCCCCTCCCGGCTCCGCCCCCAACTCGCGGGAAACTCCCACCACGGCTCCGGCGTCATCAGCCGCAGCAGGGACGCTCTGAGCCTGTGGATCATTGGCTTCCCGGGTCGATCCATCCACATCCTCCTCCCTCCTCCCTTCAACCTCAACCACCACCTCCTCCTCCCTCACCGCAACTTCACCCGCCACTACCAGAGTCTCTGTGGAGATCTCTCCACGTGTCACCCCCCTCCCCCACAGCGTTCACAGGTGCGGCGGCCGCCATCTTGGTGGGTCCGCCCTGCACCTCCCGCTGGTCACACTCAGGGATCATGGGGGGGGCTACAGCAAACAGTCCCGGCAGTCTCTTGGGGTATCATCACCACCACCTTCTCCTCTTCCACCACACAAGCCGACCGGGTGCTGACCGGAGCCATCAGCCTGGCAGCAGCCAGCGGCCTCAACAGCACCACCGGCTTCAGGACTGCCCTTCCCCCGCCAACCAATCCCGTCTCCTGTGAGACTGGATCATCGGGTGCCCTACCCGGACCCACCTGTGTCCCTGCCACAGACACAGGCTGGATGACAACAGGGGCCCGGGGACCCTCCTCAGCCTCACAAGCGGGGATCGTACCTGGTTGGGGGGTCTCACTGCCGGCTTGCACTGCCTCCTCCACTGGCTCTGAAACCGGCTCCTCCTGCAGGGGCTGTTGGGAAGGACCTCCCCGCCTTGCAGCCTGCTTCCCCTCCTGGCTGGCCTTCCGAATCTCTCGGCGGATCTCCAGACAGAAACCTCTCTCCCCTATGCCACGCTCGCATAGGCCATCAACGAGGTCCCAGGCCTCCGCACACCTCTGCTTCAGGAGGTCAATGGCCTCCTTGAATTCCTTCCTCCGGGAGCTGGTCGTATGATCTCTCCGGTTGCGGAGATCCGACAGGACCTCCATACTCCTACAGAAGGCAGCAGCGGCCTTCTGTATCAGGCCCTTGATCTTGCTCCTTCTCTTCCGGGTCTTAGATGGGTCTTCACCTGGCTGGGCCCGGGTCCAGTCAGACAGGATAGCTTGGGTCCCCAGGAACAGCCTCTCCTCTCGGGTCAGCTCCCGCAGACCAGGGATGGTCTGGACGTCTCCAGGCCAGGCTGACTGCCCCGGTCCTGGGCTGGAGGAGGCCATCACTCCCCCTCACTCTCTCTCAGCTCTGGTTCTCAGGGAGCACCAGCAGCACACGTCCTACTCCTTCAAACGCTGGAGCTGGAGATTTTTTTATTTTGTAATAACAGCTACCAAAAAATAAACTTTATACATAACAAAATAGCAAAATAACATAGAACAACCCATTCTGGTAAAAAAATAAACATAGCAAACAAAAACATAAACATCTGAAAACTTCAACACGTATAGCAGGCCCTAAGCCTGTACAATCATGAGCATAAAGGCCTGGCATACCGCCTGCTGGCTTCACCCATGATTTGGGGAGCCACTGCATTGGCAGGTCACAGCCGCCTAAGACCTATATTAAACTTATAACTAAAACTTATACCCAAAAACTTACTATACAAACAAAAAACTACTAACACCCTAACACAGCACTACACATCACACCTATTACCACAGGCGAGAATGCATAGACCCGGTTTGTCTGCAGCCCTACTTCAAAAATAACCAGAGACAAAATCTAAGGGGAGTGGAAAGAACAGCAAGACCCACCACCCTTCAAGGAAGAGAATCTGGCTCAAGGTGGCTGGAAGTTGAAGCCCCTCCATAAACGGGCACACCTCACCGCCCCGACTCTCTCCCTTTCCAGACTCCTCACCTTCACCAGTTCCCGAAAGATGTCACCCACCACCTCATGCACGGACAGGATTTTGCCCCTAGTGGACACCAGAGCCCGAGCGTGCCAAGTGTAGTAGAGCACAACTGTACTAACTAGAAAAAGTGACGATAACTCAAAACCCCTATGAACTCTGAAGTTACCGTACACCCTCTCAGGAAGGGACAGGGCCGAGAGGCGGGGATAGCCGATGGCATCCTCCACTCCCCTCAGAACCTCCAGGTTGAAAGGGCACTGGACCAAAAAATGGTCCATGGTCTCCAGTACCCCCCCACATTCCTGACGAGGACAGTCTCTGTCATCTAGGTTCCGGTATTTTAGGTTTGAGCGGACGTAGAGGCGTCCATGGAACGCCCTCCACGCAAGATCCCAAAATTTAGGTGGAATTCTCGGGGAATTCAAGAGGGCTAACCCCTCCCCGAGGACTCTCTCCGGACAGTCCCTCAAAGCTAGTGGCTTCAAAATGTCCGAGGCCATGACCCTTGAGTGCAACTCACGCCGACCCATAGAGCCCACCTCAAGGGCAGTTATCCGCCACTGTCTCAGTACCTTCAATGCCTGTGGGACATAAGATGGGAGATACCCGTGCGATCTACGCAGATCACCAGGCCGCCCCCCATCCTCCCGCTCACTCAGGAACAGCAAGAGCCAGCCCTTGCATGAACGCTCCCACAGCGAAGGCCCGTCCACAAAGATGGACTGGAGGTTGAACTTTACAAAGACGACGGTGAAAAACACCACCGGATTGACCATGTCCAACACCCCATGCTTCCGCTGCCGGTACGTGACCTCCCTTTTAATCAAGTTCAGTCTGTTTCCCCACAAAAGCAGGAAAAACAGACTCATGATTCGGGCATGGAGAGATGCTGGCAACAGACAGACGTAGCTGACATAGAGAAACTCAGGCAGCAAGTATGTTTTGATCAGGCTCACCCTTTCCCTCAACGTCAGCTTCCAGCCTTTCCAGGCGTTCACTTTCCGAGACGCACCAACCAACCTGCTCTCCCAGTTTAGCTTGGGATAATCTTCCGGGCCAAAAAAGATGCCTAAAATTTTGACTTTTGGTTGGGGCACTGGGAAAACGTCCGGGAGGGCGAACTGCTCCCCCTCCCTTCCCAACCAGAGAACCTCACTCTTCCCCCAGTTGACAAGCGACCCTGATGCCTCGGAGTAGCCCCCAATCTGTGTCTCCACAAACTGGGCCTCCTCTCGGCTAGACACCACCACCGAGACATCATCCGCATAGGCCACAACTCTCACTGCCAAATCTGAGCCACTGCAAGGCTCCACCGGGACCCCCCTCAGATGCCCGCAGTCAAGCCTCTTCACAAAGGGATCTACCGCAAAGACATAGAGAAGGGGACTCAGCGGGCAACCCTGCCTGACACCAGAGTCCACAGGAAAGCAGGGACCCGTCCAGCCATTGACAAGAGGGAAGCTCTCAGCCCCCCTGTACAAAACCTCAAGCCAATTTACAAATTGGTCAGGCAGGCCGTATTTTCTCAGAAGAAGCCAGAGGTACTCATGGCTCACCCGATCAAAAGCCTTCGCCTGATCCAATGCCAGCAGGTACTGCCCATCCCCCGTTGCCCTGCACCTTTCCACAGCCTCCCGGACGCTCAGGACAGCACTAAATGTGCTACGGCCAGGAACTGCGCAGTGCTGGGAGACTGACAGCAACTTGTCAGCGACAGCTGACATACGCAAAAATAATATCTTTGCCAGTATCTTCCTATCCGTAGTGAGAAGGGCGATGGGCCGCCAATTCTCAATGACGGACGAATCTTTCCCCTTTGACAGGAGGATCAGAGCTGACCTTCTCATCGAGGGAGGCAACAGGCCCTTGGCCAAACACTCACAGAACACCTCCCTCAGAAGAGGGGCCAAGAGACCCTTAAAGGTTTTATAAAACTCCGCCGTGAGACCATCAGGCCCAGGCGACTTCTTTGGTGACAAAGAGTCAATGGCCTGTTCAACCTCAGCTACTGAAATCTCGTCTGTCAAAGAGTCAGGGAGGTCAGACCCCGCACGGAGCGGAGTCCCATCAAGGAAGTCCCTGACTTTCTCCATATCTAAAGGCTTCTTCTTCAGGAGGTCCGAAAAGTGGTCCCTGATGACGCCCAGGATCCCTGATTTGGACCGCACCAGTGATCCAGAGGAGTCCCTCAGGCCATGTATGACCTTCAAACTCACCGCCTCTCCACAGTTCTTGTAGGGATCCGGGGAGGAGAACTTCCCGTAATCCCTCTCAAGGACCAGGGAGGCGAGACGGTCATACTGACACTCCCTCATCTGAAGCTTCAGATCAGATATCTGCTCCTGAGGGCCCCCAAAGGAAATCAGGTCGTCTAAACGCCTGCGCAACCTCTGGTAGGCCAGGTACTTAGAACTTGCCCGGTACCTAGAGACCCTACGGAAAAAGCCCTCCGACCTCTTCTTCACCACTTCCCACCATTCCTGGCGGGAGCAGCCGCTCTCAAGGAGCGAGGCCTGTTCCGTAAGAAAGGTCTCATAGGCTTCCCTGATCTCAGAGTCCTCGAGCAGCGACCCATTCAGTCGCCACAACCCCTTCCCTTTCTGAGGGGTCTCGGCAACATTCAGAGTCACAGATACCATACAGTGATCGGAGAACTCCACCGCATGCAGCACAGGAGCCGCAAAGACGGAGTCCCCCTTCAAAAAAAACCTATCTAACCTACTCTTACAACTGCCTCTGGAGTAGGTGAACCCCGTGTGGTTGGGGAGGCGGCAAACGTGCGCATCCACCAATCCGGCTTCCCTCACTACAGTATTCAAAAAAATACTATCGTATCCCAAGGGGCCTGAGGCACCCGCCCGATCCTTTGATCTGGTGATCATGTTAAAATCACCGCCAAAGACCACCTGCTGGGACGTAAAAAGGTAGGGCTTGACCATCGTAAGGAGGCTCTTCCTGTCCCTCTTGGACTGGGGACCATAAAAGTTGATGAGCCTAAGGAATTGCCCCCTCACGACGGCGTCCACCACCAGACACCTACCAGTCTCCACCTCAATTACTCGTCGGCAAGCCACCGGACCAGTCTTAAAAAGGACCGCAACTCCACTGCAGGGCTCGGCCGCAAGAGACCAGAGGGAGGGCCCACACCTCCACTCCCTCTTCGCCAAATGCACCTCTGCCACCGATGCTAGCCAGGTCTCTTGCAAAAACAAAATGTCAGCCTCAATCCGGCTGAGAAAAGTGAAGGCCGCAAAGCGAGCCGCCACAGAACGAACACTCGCGACGTTAATGGTCGCAAGGCGTATTGGAGAGGGTACCGCCATCCTTAGTAATTGAATGGTTTGCATTCTCCTCTGTTACCCAAAACCTAAACATCGTCACTCTCATCTGAGTCTGTAAAGAACCAGTAACGGTTGTGGAGGGTAAGGGGAGGATCCCCGCCATCAACCGTCACTGGCACCTTCCTTTTTCTTTTTTTTTTTTTCTTCTTTACCCACCCACCCTCCAGGACCTCCCCCCCACCATCATCCTCCGAGCGCCCCTCACTCGAGGCCTCGTTCAGCCTTTTGAAGAGGCCCTTGCCAGGGCCAGAGGTGTCCATCTGGTCCTGCTCGGCAGGATCAGGGGGGGACGAGATGGACCAGGGACAGGGGAGGGGGCAATAGGCACAGGAAGAGAAGGGGATGGGGAGGGGGGGGCAGGGGAAACAGGAACAGACAAAGGAGGGGGAGAGGGGGAAGGTGGGGGCGGGGCAGGGGAAGGCAGATGAGCAGGGACCCCGGGGCCCCTCCCCCCAGGTGGTTTTGGGGGACCCGTAGGAGTTGTCCTGACCCCAGGACCCCTGGAGGCCCTAGGTGCCGGCACTGGAGGAACCGGCTCACTAACACCAGGCGCAGCCGGAGCTGCCATATCCCCCTGTCTGCGCCTGTTCGCCCTCTGCCTTTGCGGGCGAGGGTCAGGGCCAGGGGGGCCCGACTGAGTCCCACCTGGACCTGCGGGACCAGCAGCTGGCACCGACCCCCCCTCCTCCTGCCCCCCAGCTTGACCAGGACCACAACCTTCCGACCCATACCCACGGAAGGCCTTCGGGCACCGGCTAAAGGGGTGACCCAGTTCCCCACACAGGTTACAAACAATTAACCTGCAAGTATCCGGCGAGTGCCCGAAGCCATTGCACCTCACGCAGCGTGGCATGGTACAATCTGCGCTGAGGTGCGCCGGGCTACCGCATTTAAAGGAGCGCCGAGGCTGGCCAGGGTAGAACACCAAGATCCTGTCCCTGCCAATAAAGGCACTGCCAGGGACATGCGTGACGCTGTTGCCTAGCCTTTTCAGGCGGATCTTGGCTGTCCACGCCCCCGTCCATACCCCACGCTCATCCAACACTTTTCTTAGTGGATTCTGCAGCTGCCCGTACCGCCCGAGCCAGGTCATTATATCCTCGGGCGGCAAAGACTCGTTTCTCACGAGTACTGTCAGGGTCTTCACCTCCTCTTGGCGGGACAGAGGGATGACCCTTACGCTCTTCCAGGGGTCTGATTTTCTCACAATCTCATAGATGGTCAAAAACATCTCCATCGAGACGGAGGAAACGAAACTTATATCGAACTCCCTGGAGTTTGTGGGTGGATTACAGCAAAGAGGTCAGAAACCTTGAACCTCAGTGCCAACACCCAGTCGATTATCTGTCCACGGGTAGGGCACTGGCCCGCCCCTTCCCATTTTAACTGCACCACGTTGCGTCTCCTTCTCTCCGGACCCCCTGTACCCCTTGACCAGGCACCACCGCCCTGTGCCTGGTCTGCCGGGGGGGCCCTAAAATTCTGGGCCCCGAACCGACCATACAGGGGGGCCAGAGGGACACTGGCGCCAGGGATGGTATCACCCACAGACCTCCCCTCACCCGCACCCACCTCACTCTGGGGTTCAGAACCCCCAACCTGCCTCTCCACCTTCCTCCTCACAACTTGGGGCGGAGGCACATCAGGGGCTTCCCCCAAGATGGCCGCCAGCTGGCTGTCCCCCAAGTTGTCCCAGTCTGCCGGGACAGCATCAGCCTCACCACCCACCTCCATGGCAGACTGGCCCTCAGCACCACCCTGAGATCCCTCCAAGAGCCTTATAAAGGAGAGAGCCGGGCACTCCTCCTGCAGTGCCTCCATCCGGCTCTCTCCCCACCCCACAGAACGTTGGGCTGCTGGCAGCCCCTCCTCTGATTCCACCAGACCACCCTCCTCCACTTCCTGGACTGGGTGCGGACCGGAAGTTGCACCGGACGTAGACCGGAAGCGGCCAGAATCCACCGCCAGCGGCACCTCCGGCAAGCCCGCCCCTCCCGGCTCCGCCCCCAACTCGCGGGAAACGCCCACCGCGGCTCCGGCGTCATTAGCCTCAGCGGGGACGCTCTGAGCCTGTGGATCATCCCGGGTCGATCCATCCACATCCTCCTCCCTCCTCCCTTCAACCATCTCCTCCTCCCTCACCACAACTTCTCCCGCCACCACCACAGTCTCTATGGAGACCTCTCCACGTGCCTCCTCCTCCCCCTCAGCGTTCACAGGTGCGGCGGCCGCCATCTTGGCAGGTCCGCCCTGCACCTCCCGCTGGTCACACACAGGGATCATGGGGGGGTTACAGCGAACAGTCCCGGCAGTCTCTATGGGGATCTTCACCACCTCCTCCTCCTCCTCACAAGCCAACCGGGTGCTGACCGGAGCCTTCAGCCTGGCAGCAGCCAGTGGCCTCAGCAACACCACCGGCTTCAGGACTGCCCTTCCCCCACCAACCAATCCCGTCTCCTGTGAGACCGGATCATCGGGTGCCCTACCCGGGCCCACCTGTGTCCCTGCCACAGACACAGGTTGGGTGACAACAGGGGCCCGGGGACCCTCCTCAGCCTCACAAGCGGGGATCGTACCTGGTTGGGGGGTCACACTGCCGGCTTGCACTGCCTCCACCACTGGCTCTGGAACCGGTTCCTCCTGCGGGGGCTGCTGGGAAGGACCTCCCCGTCTTGCAGCCTGCTTCCCCTCCTGGCTGGCCCTCCGGATCTCACGGCGGATCTCCAGGCAAAATCCTCTTTCCCCTATGCCTCGTTCACATAGGCCATCAACCAGATCCCAGGCCTCCGCACACTTCTGCTTCAGGAGGTCTATGGCCTCCTTAAACTCCTTCCTCCGGGTGCTAGTGGTATGATCCCTCCGGTTGCGGAGGTCTGACAGGACCTCCATGCTCCTACAGAAGGCAGCAGCGGCCTTCTGTATTAGGCCCTTGATCTTGCTCCTTCTCTTCCGGGTCTTAGATGGGTCTTCACCTGGCTGGGCCCGGGTCCAGTCAGACAGGATAGCTTGGGTCCCCAGGAACAGCCTCTCTTCTCGGGTCAGCTCCCGCAGACCAGGGATGGTCTGGACTTCTCCAGGCCGGGCTGACTGCCCCGGACCTGGGCTGGAGGAGGCCATCACTCCCCCTCACTCTCTCTCAGCTCTGGTTCTCAGGGAGCACCAGCAGCACACGTCTTACTCCTTCCAAGGTTGGAGCTGGAAATTTTTATTATGAAGTTAACAGCTACCAAATACAAAAAATACTTTTCCATAATAACAGAAAAGAACATAAACAGACCATACTGGCAAAAACATGAGCAAGAAAAACTTAAAATTTACAACTGGGACAGTAAATAGGCCCAAAGGACCAGCATAAGGAAGATGCCAGACTGGCGAACCGCCTGCTGGCCTCACCCAAAAAACTGGGGAAGCCACTGCAGGACTAGTCATGGTCACTCATAGAAGAACTTATAAAACACTAAACATAATAAACTTAGAAATAACTTAAGAACCAGGCCCAATAGGCCCATATCTTTGGGACTTGGCACACCCCCCGCCTACCGACCTCCACAACCTGAGGTCACTTGCAGAAAAGGGATCACGGTCCATATTACATTAATTTTACTAACTAACTAACTAGAAATAAAACACAGCACACTAACACGTCACACCATTTCTACAGGCGAGAACGCATAAACCAGGTTTTATCTGCAGCCATACATTAAAAATATCCAAACCAAAATCTAAGGGGGTGGAAAGGACAGCAGAGACCACCACCCTACAAGGAAAAGAGTCTGGCTCAAGGTGGCTGGAAGCTGAAACCCCTCCATAAACGGGCACACCTCGCTGCCCCGACTCTTTCCCTTTCCAGACTCCTCACCTTCACCAGCTCCCGAAAGATATCACCCACCACCTCATGCACTGACAGGATTTTGTCCCTAGTGGGCACCAGAGACCGAGCGTGCCAAGTGTAGTAAAGCACAACTGTACTGACTAGAAAAAGTGATGACAACTCAAACCCTCTGTGGACTCTGAAGTTACCATACACCCTCTCAGAAACGGACAGGGCCGAGAGGCGGGGATAGCCAACGGCATCCTCCACTCCCCTCAGAACCTCCAGGTTGAAAGGGCACTGGACCAGAAAGTGGTCCATGGTCTCCAGTACCCCCCCACAATCCCGACGAGGACAGTCTCTGTCATCAAGGTTCCGGTACTTTAGGTTTGCGCGGACGTACAGGCGTCCATGGAACGCCCTCCACGCAAGATCCCAAAACTTAGGTGGAATTCTCGGGGAATTCAGGAGGGCTAGCCCCTCCCCGAGGACTCTCTCCGGGCAGTCCCTCAAAGCCAGTGGCTTCAAAATGTCCGAGGACATGACCCTTGAGTGCAACTCACGCCGACCCATAGAGCCCACCTCAAGGGCAGTTATCCGCCACTGTCTCAGTACCTTCAAAGCCTGCGGAACATAGGACGGGAGGTACCCGTGCGATCTGCGCAGATCACCAGGCCGTCCCCCATCCTCCCACTCACTCAGGAACAGCAAGAGCCAGCCCTTGCATGAACGCTCCCACAGCGAGGGCCCGTCCACAAAGATGGACTGGAGGTTGAACTTTACAAAATTGACGGTGAAAAACACCACCGGATTGACCATGTCCAACCCCCCGTGCCTCCGCTGCCGGTACGTGACCTCCCTTTTGATCAAGTTCAGTCTGTTACCCCACAAAAGCAGGAAAAACAGACTCATGATTCGAGCATAGAGAGATGCTGGCAATAGACAAACGTAGCTGACATAGAGAAACTCAGGCAGCAAGTATGTTTTAATCAGGCTCACCCTTTCCCTCAACGTCGGCTTCCAGCCTTTCCAGGCGTTCACTTTCCGAGACGCACCAACCAACCTGCTCTCCCAGTTTAGTTTGGGATAATCTTCCGGGCCAAAAAAGATGCCTAAAATTTTGACCTTTGGCTGGGGCACCGGGAAAACGTCCGGGAGGGCGAACTGCTCACCCTCCCTTCCCAACCAGAGAACCTCACTCTTCTCCCAGTTGTCGAGCGACCCTGATGCCTCGGAGTAGCCTCCAATCTGTGCCTCCACAAACTGGGCCTCCTCTCGGCTAGACACCACCACCGAGACATCATCCGCATAAGCGACAACTCTCACTGCCAAAACTGAGCCACTGCAAGGCTCCACCGGGACCCCCCTCAGACGCCCGCAGTCAAGCCTCTTCACAAAGGGATCTACCGCAAAGACGTAGAGAAGGGGACTCAGCGGGCAACCCTGCCTGACACCAGAGTCCACAGGAAAGCAGGGACCCGTCCAACCATTGACAAGGGGGAAGCTCTCAGCCCCTTTATACAAAACCTCAAGCCAATTTACAAATTGGTCAGGCAGGCCGTATTTTCTCAGAAGAAGCCAGAGATACTCATGGCTCACCCGATCAAAAGCCTTCGCCTGATCCAATGCCAGCAGATACTGCCCATCCCCCGTTGCCCTGCACCTTTCCACAGCCTCCCGGACGCTCAGGACAGCACTAAATGTGCTACGGCCAGGAACTGCACAGTGCTGGGAGACTGACAGTAACTTGTCAGCGACAGCTGACATACGTGAAAACAATATCTTCGCCAGTATCTTCCTATCCGTAGTGAGAAGGGCGATGGGTCGCCAATTCTCAATGACGGACGAATCTTTCCCCTTTGACAGGAGAATCAGAGCTGACCTTCTCATCGAGGGAGGCAGCAGGCCTTTGGCCAAACATTCGCAGAATACCTCCCTCAGAAGAGGGGCCAAGAGACCCTTAAAGGTTTTATAAAACTCAGCCGTAAAGCCATCAGGCCCGGGCGACTTCTTTGGTGACAAAGAGTCAATGGCCTGCTCGACCTCAGCGACCGAAATCTCATCTGTCAAAGAGTCAGGGAGGTCGGACCCCGCACGGAGCGGAGTCTCATCAAGGAAGTCCCTGACTTTCTCCATATCTAAAGGCTTCTTCTTCAGGAGATCCGAAAAGTGGTCCCTGATGACGCCCAGGATCCCTGATTTGGACCGTACCAGTGATCCGGAGGAGTCCCTCAGGCCATGTACGACCTTCGAACTCACCGCCTCACCGCAGTTCTTGTAAGGATCCGGGGAGGAAAACTTCCCGTAATCCCTCTCAAGGACCAGGGAGGCGAGACGGTCGTACTGACACTCCCTCATCTGAAGCTTCAGATCAGATATCTGCTCCTGAGGGCCCCCAAAGGAAATCAGGTCGTCTAAACGCCTGCGCAACCTCTGGTAGGCCAGGTACTTAGAACTTGCCCGGTACCTAGAGACCCTACGAAAAAAGCCCTCCGACCTTTTCTTCACTACTTCCCACCATTCCTGGCGGGAGCAGCCGCTCTCAAGGAGCGAGGCCTGTTCCGTAAAAAAGGTCTCATAGGCCTCCCTGACTTCAGAGTCCTCGAGCAGCGACCCATTCAGTCGCCACAACCCTTTCCCTTTCTGAGGGGTCTCGGCAACGTTCAGAGTCACAGATACCATACAGTGATCGGAAAACTCCACCGCATGCAGCTCTGGAGCCGCAAAGGCAGAGTCCCCCTTTAAAAAAAACCTATCTAACCTACTCTTACAACTACCTCTGGAGTAGGTGAATCCCGTGTGATTGGGGAGGCGGCAAACGTGCGCATCCACCAATCCGGCTTCCCTCACTATAGTATTCAGAAAAATACTATCGTATCCCAGGGGGCCAGAGGCACCTGCCCGATCCTTTGATCTGGTGATCATGTTGAAATCACCGCCAAAGACCACCTGCTGAGATGTAAAAAGATACGGCTTGACCATCGTAAGGAGGCTCTTCCTGTCCCTCTTGGACTGGGGACCATAGAAATTGATGAGCCGAAGGAATTGCCCCCTCACGACAGCGTCCACCACCAGACACCTACCAGTTTCCACCTCAATTACTCGTCGGCAAGCCACCGGACCAGTCTTAAAAAGGACCGCAACTCCACTGCAGGGCTCAGCCGCAAGAGACCAGAGGGAGGGCCCACATCTCCACTCCCTCTTCGCCAGATGCACCTCTGCCACCGATGCCAGCCAGGTCTCTTGCAAAAACAAAATGTCAGCCTCAATCTGGCTGAGAAAAGTAAAGGCCGCAAAACGAGCCGCCACAGAACGAACACTCGCAACATTAATCGTCGCAAGGCGTATTGGAGAGGGTACTGCCATCATTAATAATTGGATGGTTTGCATTCTCCTCTGTTACCCAACACCCTACAAATCCTCACTATCTTCTGAGTCCGAGAAAAACCAGTAGCGGTTGTGGAGAGTAAGGGGAGGATCCCCACCTCCACCCGCTACTGGCACCTTTCTCTTCCTTTTCTTTTTGTTGGATTTTTTCTTCATCCAACCCTCCTCCAAAACTTCCTCCCCACCACCGTCCTCTGAGTGGCCACTAGAGGCCTCCTTCAGCCTCTTGAAAAGGCCCTTCCCAGGACCTGATGTGTCCATCTGGTCCTGGTCGACAGGACCGGACACGGGACAAGAGGGACCAGGGACAGGGGAAGGAGCAACAGGGAGGGGAAGGGAAGGGGACAAGGGGGGGGACAGGGACAGACACGGGAGGGGGAGGGGAAGGGGGGGTGGGGGCAGGACAGGGGAAGGCAGATGGGCCGGGGTAGGAACCCTGGGACCACTTCTCCCAGATGGTTTTTGGGAACCCGTTGATCTTAATTGGGCACCACTCGGAGCAGGCGTGCCCCCAGAACCCTTAGAGGTCCTAGGTGCCGGCACAGGGGGAGCCGGCCTACTGCCACTAGGCGCAGCCGAAGCTGCAGCATCCCCCTGCTTGCGCCTGCTCGCCCTCTGCCTCTGCGGGAGAGGGTCAGATGGACTTGACCGAGTCCCAGGACCCGTAGGACCAGTAGCTGGCCCTGACCCCCCATTCCCCTGACCCCCAGCTTGACCAGACCCACACTCTTCCGACCCATACCTTCGGAAGGCCTTCGGGCACCGGCTGAAGGGGTGACCCAGTTCCCCACACAGATTGCAAACGATCAATCTGCAGGTGTCTGGCGAGTGCCCGAAGCCATTGCACCTCACGCAGCGAGGCATGGTGCAATCTGCGCTGAGGTGCGCCGGGCTGCCGCACTTAAAACAGCGCAGAGGCTGGCCAGGGTAAAACACCAGGATCCTGTCCCTGCCAATGAAAGCACTGCCAGGGACATGCATGACACTAGCGCCCTGCCTCTTCAGGCGGATCCTGGCTGTCCACGCCCCGGTCCAAACCCCACGCTCGTCCAGGACTTTCTTAAGTGGACTCTGCAGCTGCCCGTACCGCCCGAGCCAGGTCATTATATCCTCGGACGGCAACGACTCGTTCCTCACGAGTACTGTGAGGGTTTTCACCTCCTCTTGGCGGGACAGAGGGACCACCCTAATGCTCTTCCAGGGATCTGTTTTCCTTAAAATCTCATAGATAGTAAGGAACATTTCCATCGTTACCGCGGAAACGAAACTGATGTCAAATTCCCTGGAGTTTGTTGGGTGGATGACAGCGAAGAGGTCCGAAACTTTGAACCTCGCTGCCAGCACCCAATCAATAATCTGTCCTCTAGTGGGGCACTGCCCTGCCCCTTCCCATTTTAACTGGACCACATTGCGTCTCCTTCTCTCCGGACCCTCTGTACCCCTTGACCAGGCGCCGCCATCCTGCGCCTGGTCTGCCGGAGGGGCCCGGAAATTCTGAGCCCCAAACCGAGCATACAGGGGGGCCAGAGGGACACTGGCACCAGCCACCTGGGCGAAGGACCTCCCTTCCTTCAGGGCTGTCAGAAGGCCCGCCTCCTGTGGCTGGTCAAGCAATACACTTGGGGCCGGGGGAGGACCCTCCACAGGACCACTACTCCCCTTAGCCCCGCCCACCACCTCTTCCTCAGCACACTGGGGTTGAGAAACCCCTACTTGCCTCCCCTCCTTCCTCCTAACCACCTGGGATGGAGGCACAACTGGGGTATCCCCCAAGATGGCCGCCATCTGGCTGTCCTGCAAGCTGTCCCAATCTGCAGGGACAGCCTCTGCAGCATCACCCCCCACCTCCATACCCTCCTGATCCGCAGCCTGCACCTGGGAGCCTTCCAGCTGGCGGATAAAATCAAGAGCTGGGGACTCCCCCTGCAGCACCCCCATCTTGCTCTCCCCCCAGTCAGCCGAGCGCTGATCAGCAGGCAATTCCTCCACAACCCCCTCCCCCACACTTCCCCTCACTTCCTGGCCTGGTGGCAAACCGGAAGTTGCGGGTGACGCCGACCGGAAGTGCTCCGGAACTACCTCCAGCGGCTCCGCCGGCAAGCCCGCCCCTCCCGGCCCCTCCCCCAACTCGCGGGCCACGCCCGCCTCGGCTCCGGCGCCATTAGCCTCTGGCGGGATGCTGGAAACCTGTGGATCAGCTTCCCCCGCATCTCGCAGAGGAAGCGATCCATCCTCACCCCCTACACAATCCCTCTCCTCCTCCACAACCACCGCATCCACAGCTGAACCCACAGACACAGCCGGAGTCTCCAAGGTGAGTCCAGAGTTTGCTTCACCCTCCCCCATAGCGTGTGTTTGTGCAGCGGCCGCCATCTTGGCAGGTCCGCCCTGCACATGCATCACACACGCTGGGATCACCGGGTTTCCCTGCAAGGTAGTCCCAGCAGTCTCTCCCGGCTTGATAGCCTCCTCCTTGGGGTCCTCCTTCCTGGGGTCCACCTTCCGGGAACACTGAGCCCCCTCCGCAGCCACGAGCCTAGCAGCCGTCAGCGGCTTAAGCAACACCACTGGTGTTAAACCGGCCCTGCCTCCTCCAACCGCACCAGGCTCTAGTGAAGCTGAATCACTGGGTGCCCTACCCGGTTCCACCTGTGTCCCTGCCACAGACACAGGCTGGGAAACACCAGGGGTCCGGGGACCCTCCTCAGCTTCACGAGCAGAGATCACACTGGGCTGGGGGGCCACACCACCGCCGGCCACCGCTGCCTCTTCCATCGGCTCTACTCCTGGCTCTGCACCTGGCTCCACTCCTGGCTCCGCATCGCACCTTCCCACCGGCGGGACCTGCGAGGATGGTTGACCTCCGCGTCTCACGGCCTGGGTCCCCTCCTGGCTGGCTCTCCTGATCTCACGGCGGACCTCCAGAAGAAAGCCCCTCTCGCCGACGCCACGTTCACAAAGGCCATCCAGCAGGTCCCAATCCTCAGCACACTGCCCTTTCAGGAGCTCAATTGCCTCCCTGAACTCCCGGCGTCTGGAACTGTTAGACCTGTCCCTACGGTTCCTGAGATCCGACAGGACCTCCATTTTTTTCTGGAAAGCCAGGGAGGCCTTCTGGATAAGGCCCTTCACCCTGGCTCTCCTCTTCCGGGTCTTAGACGGGTCCTCTCCAGGCTGGGCCCGGGTCCAGTCCGATAGTATTGACTGGGTACCCAGGAAAAGCCTCTCCTCCCGGGCCAAATCCCGCAGACCAGGGATGGTCTGGACTTCACCAGGCCGGGCCAGCTGCCCCAAGCCCGGGCTTGAGGAGGCCATCCTTCCCCCTCTCCTTCAGCACGCTCTGGATCTCTGAGGAGCACCAGCAGCCACAACCTTCTCCTTCCAACGCTGGAGCTGGATATTTTTTATTTAAGCAACTGCTACCAAAATTTTACAGACTTTAAACAATAGGATTCCATTTCCACATGGTACAACTAAAATAAACATTAATTTGCTTCCTGAAATACCGCTGGCATACCCACTGCTGGATCTTGTTGATGGCACAACATCCACTGCATAGGAAGGGGGTCATAGCCAACAAAAATATATCAATCTTACACTTAAACAAACTAAAATAATGGTTGTATACTGGCTCATTAACTGCTGGATCCCGAATTTCAGGGCCCACTGCAGAATTTGAAACCAGCCAACTATATTTACAATATTTACATACATAACAAGCCCTTACATATCACGTCACACCGTTTTTACAGGCGAAGACGCATAGACTATAAATATTTGCAGCCCTATTTCAAAAAAACCATGCATATACAAAATCTAGGGGGGTGAGAAAGGATAGATAGACCCACCACCCGCCAAGGAACAGGGTCTGGCTCAAGGAGGCTGGAAGTTAAAACCCCTCCACAAACGGGCACTCCTTTCCGCCCCGACCCTCTCCCTTTCCAGACGCCTCACTTTCACCAGCTCCCGAAAGACATCTCCCACCACCTCATGCACGGGCAGGGTTTTGCCCCTTGTGGACACCAAACACCGAGCGTGCCAAGTGTAGTAAAGAACTGTCGTACTAACTAAAAAAAGTGATGACAACTCATAACCACTGTGCACCCTGAAGCAGCCATACACCCTCTCAGGAAGAGACAGGGCCGAGAGGCGGGGATAGCCGATGGCATCCTCCACTCCCCTCAGAACCTCTAGGTTGAAGGGGCACTGGACCAGAAAATGGTCCATGGTCTCCAGTGCTCCCCCACACTCCTGACGGGGGCAACCCCTGTCATCGAGGTTTCTGTATTTTAGGTTTGCCCGGACATACAGGCGTCCATGGAACGCCCTCCAGGCAAGGTCCCAAAACTTCAACGGAATTCTAGAAGAATTCAGGAGAGCTAACCCCTCCTCAAGGACTCTTTCAGGACAGTCTCTCAAAGCCAGTGGTTTCAAAATGTCCGAGGCCATGACCCTTGAGTGCAGCTCACGCCGACCCATAGAGCCCACCTCAAGGGCAGTTATCCTCCACTGTCTCAATACCTTTAATGCTTGTGGGACGTACGATGGCAGGTACCCGTGCGATCTACGCAGATCACCAGGGCGCCCCCCATCCCCCCACTCACTCAGGAACAGCAAGAGCCAGGCCTTGCATGAGCGTTCCCACAGCAGAGGCACGTCCACAAAGATGGACTGGAGGTTGAACTTTACAAAAGCGACAGTGTAAAACACTATCGGGTTGACCATGTCCAACCCCCCATGCCTCCGCCGGCGGTACGTGACCTCCCGTTTGATCAGATTTAGTCTATTTCCCCACAACAGCAGGAAAAATAGACTGTAGATCCGTGCATAGAGAGAACTCGGCAAAAGACAGACGTAGCTGACATAGAGGAACTCAGGCAGCAGATAGGTTTTGATCAGGCTCACCCTTTCCCTCAGAGACAGCTTCCAGCCTTTCCAGGCATTAACTTTCTGAGTGGCACCCTTCAGCCTACTTTCCCAGTTTAACTTGGGATAATCTCCCGGGCCAAATACGATGCCAAGAATCTTGATTTCCGGCCGGGGCCTAGGGAAAACGTCCGGAAGGACAAACTGGTCTTCCTCCCTTCCCAGCCAAAGAGCTTCGCTCTTCTCCCAGTTGACCAACGAACCTGACGCCTCGGAGTAGCCCCCGATCTGTGTTTCCACAAACCGGGCCTCCTCTCGGCTAGACACCACCACCGAGACGTCGTCCGCGTAGGCCACTACCCTCACTGCCAAAGCTGGGCCACTGCCAGGCTCCACCGCGACCCCCCTCAAACGCTCACAGTCGAGCCTCCTTACAAAGGGATCGACCGCGAAAACGTAGAGCAGGGGACTCAGCGGGCAACCCTGCCTGACACCAGAATCCACAGAGAAGGAGGGACCCACCCAACCATTGACAAGTGGGAAGCTCTCCGCCCCTCTGTACAATATCTCCAGCCAATCAACAAATTGGTCAGGCAGGCCGTACTTCCTCAGCAGAAGCCATAGGTACTCATGGCTTACCCGATCAAAAGCTTTTGCTTGGTCTAATGCCAGCAGGTACCGTCTGTTTCCCGTTGCCCTGCACCGCTCCACAGCCTCCCGGACGTTCAGGACAGCACTAAATGTGCTACGGCCAGGAACTGCGCAGTGCTGGGAGACAGAGAGCAACTTGTCAGCCACAGCTGACATACGCAAAAACAGTATCTTTGCCAAGATCTTCCTATCTGTATTGAGAAGGGCGATAGGCCGCCAATTCTCTATGACAGACGGATCCTTCCCCTTTGACAGAAGGATCAGCGCTGACTTTCTCATGGAGGGAGGCAACAGACCTGTTGCCAAACATTCAATGAATACCTCCCTCAGATGAGGGGCCAAAAGACCCTTAAAAGTTTTATAAAACTCCGCCGTGAGTCCATCGGGCCCCGGCGACTTCTTTGATGACAAAGAGTCAATGGCCTGTTCTACTTCAGCAACTGTGATCTCTTCTGTCAAAGAGACCGGAAGGTCAGACTCCACATGAAGCGGGGTCTCATCAAGGAAACCCCTGACTTTCTCCATATCTAAAGGCTTCCTCTTCAGGATGTCCACAAAATGGTCTCTGACGACTCTCAGGATCCCCGGCCTGGACCGGACCAAAGACCCTCGAGAATCCTTCAGGCCGTGTACGATCTTCGAACTCACGGCCTCACCACAGCTCCTGTAGGGATCCGGGGAGATAAACTTCCCGTAATCCCTCTCAAGAACCAGGGAGGCCAGACGATCGTACTGACACTCCTTCATCCGAAGCTTCAGATCAGATATCTGTTCCCGAGGGCCACCAGAGGACACCAGGCGGTCTAGCCGCCTCCGCAGCCTCTGATAGGCCAGGTATTTAGACACTGTCCTGTACTTTGAAGCCTTGCGGAAAAAGCCCTCCGACCTTTTCTTCACCACTTCCCACCATTCCTGGCGGGAGCAGCCGCTCTCAAGGAGCGAGGCCTGATCCGACAAAAAGGCTTCAAAGTTTTCCCTAATTTCAGAGTCCTCAAGTAGCGACCCATTCAGTCGCCACAGACCCTGCCCTTTCTGAGGGGTCTCGGCCACATTCAGGACCACAGACACCATACAGTGGTCGGAGAACTCCACCGCACGCAGCACTGGGGCTGCAAAAGTGGAGTCCCCCTTTAAAAAAAAACCTGTCTAACCTACTCTTACAACTACCTCTGGCGTATGTGAAACCAGTGAGGCTGGGGGAATGGCAAACGTGCGCATCCACCAGCCCGGCCTCCCTCACTATACTATTAAGAAAAATGCTATCATATCCCAGGGGGCCTGAGGCACCTGCCCGGTCCTTTGACCTGGTGACCATGTTAAAGTCACCTCCAAAGACCACCTGCTGGGACGTAAAAAAGATAGGGCTTGACCGCTGTGAGAAGGCTCTTCCTATCCCTCTTGGTCTGAGGACCATAAAAGTTTATCAGACGGAGGAATTGCCCCCTCACAACAGCGTCTACCACCAAACATCTACCAATCTCCACTTCAATCACTCGTCGGCAAGCCACCGAACCAGTCTTAAAAAGGACCGCAACTCCACTGCAGGGCTCAGCCGCAAGAGACCAGAGAGAGGGCCCGCATCTCCACTCTCTCTTCGCCAGGTGCATCTCTGCCACCGATGCCAGCCAGGTCTCCTGCAAAAATAAAATATCAGCATCAACTTGGCTGAAAAAATTAAAGGCTGCAAAACGAGCCGCCACAGAACGCACACTGGCAACATTAATCGTCGCCAGGCGTATTGGAGAGGGTACCGCCATCCCTAATGATTGAAGGGTTGCGTCTCCCTCTGTACATGACTAGTTACAATTCAGGGAACCCCCTCTTCCTCAGAGTCCGAGGAAGGGTACCCCAACTCTACCCCCATGGCCAAAGGGGAAAACCTGCTCCCTCTGACTGAACTTGTGCCAGGTTGGGGAGTAACTTCTTCACTGCCCCTAGGCAGCTTCTTTTTATTTGCTTTTTTATTCTTTCTCTTCCTTTTAACCCACCCTTCATCCAGAGGGACCACCCCATCTTCTCCCTCATCAGATTGCCCACTAGAGGCAGCTTTCGGCCTCTTTTGGGGCCCTCTGATGGGCACGGAGGTGTCCATGGACACCGGATCCTGGTCACCCCCTGGAGCAAGCCCAAGGTTAGACGGTGAAGGGGAATTGGAACGCGGCCCCAGAGGGGCTGCAGGGGAAGGAGAAGGAGGGAGGGGAGGGGAGTGAGAGGAAGGGGGGGGGAACGGGAGGATGGGAAGGGGACACCTGGGAAGGGGGTGGGGGGGGGGACAGTAGGTCTCTTGACGGTACCAGATGGTCTCCGAGGCTCAACCCTATTCACATCAGGAGTATCCACTCTCCCAGAGCCTGACCTCGGAACACCCTCATCCACACCACCCCCCGTTTCCATCACAACACTATCCCCAGCACCGTCCTGTCTTCGTCTCCGCTGCCTCTGGGGCATTGGAGCCTCCGGTGCTCTCCTCCCAGTATCCCCAGAGGGTCCCTGCCCCGTCCCTGCAGAAGTACCCGGGCCCTGGTTGCCCACATCAGCCTCGCCCCCCCTGAATGCCTTGGGGCAGCGGCTGAAAGGGTGGCCCATTTCACCGCAAAGGTTGCAGCAGATCAAACGACAAGTCTCAGGAGCATGCCCGAAACCGTTGCAGCGAACGCACCGCTGGATCGTGCAGTCCGCGCTCAAGTGCGTTGGACTACCACACTTGAAACAACGGCGAGGCTGGCCTGGGTAGAAAACCAGGATCCGGTCACGGCCTATAAAGGCACTCCCTGGGATATGGGTCATGGTGGTATCTGAGCGCCTAAGCCGGATCCTGGTCGTCCAAGCCCCAGTCCAGATCCCACGCTCGTCCAAGGATTTCCTCAGGGGCCCCTGCAACTCGCCGTACCTTTTCAGCCAAGTCATGATGTCCTCTGGTGGGAGGGACTCGTTCCGTACAAGAATCGTGAGGACCTTTACCTCCTCTTGCCGGGACAAGGGGACCACCCTAATATTTTTCCAGGGGTCCAGCCTCCTGACCATACCGTACTGAGTCAGGAACAATTCCATCAAGACGCTGGACATAAAACTTATGTCGAACTCTTTCGGGTGGGTCACGGCGAACAGGTCACCAACTTTAAAGCTTAGAGCAAAAAGCCAGTCAATGACCTGTCCCCTGGATGGACATTGACCCGTACCCTCCCACCTTAGCTGAACGACATTGCGTCTCTTGCGCTCTGGACCCCCGGTACCCCTGGACCACGGACTCGCCCCCTGCAGATGTTCTGCGGGGGGAGCCCGGAAGTTCTGGGCACCAAACTGGCCGTACAGGGGGCCCAGAGGAACACTTGTCCCTGCAACCTGGGCAAAAGATCTGCCCTGCTTAAGGGCCGACAGTAAGCGTACCTCCAGCGATTCCCCGATCAGCCGCGCCGGGCCAGGGGCAGGGGCCACACCACTCGCAGCCCCCCCAGGCACAGGAACCTCTGCAGGGACACCTCCCTCCGCCCCACCAGGAACATCCATCCTCTGAGGCTCCTTCCTCCTCACAGAAGCAGGAGGGACCTCCCCTCTCTGCTCCCCACTCAGTAACCCCCCAATCTGGCTTCCTGCCAGATTATTCCAATCTGCCCCCCCGCTGGAATCCATCACCTCCACATGTGCCCCCACTGAATCCACCAAGGGCTGGTTTGCATCAGGCTCCACCTGCGAGCCCTCCAGCTGCCTGATGAAATCCAGCGCGGGACACTCATCCCTCAATACCCCCATTTCCGACTCACCCCACACAGCCCTCTGGGCGGCACATACCTCACTCTTGGAGTCTGATACCCCTGCCATCATTCCACCCTCACCAACCTCCGCTGTCCGTGCTGGAGATGGACCGGAAGTGCCGGAGGTCACCGGCCGGAAGCGTGCCGGCTGACCCCCAACCACTTCCGGGATCACGGCCGGCCGTCCCCCCCCTTCCGGAACGCTGCTCTCTCCCGCAGTACAAACTACCACCTGCACATTCAAGCTGGGTGAGGTGCATTCCTCACTCCCTCCTGCTTTAGGAGAAGGCGTCCCCTTCAGTCCGCCATCTTGGCAAACCGGGAGACATGTTGTTTCAACAGCGTTGATACTAGGAACCGCCACCTTCCCTGACGGGCTCACCTCCTCACCCAAGCTAGATACCGATGCCCGCCTCACCCCCCCTGAACCCCCAGAGGGGGCCATCACGGCGGATGACACTCCGCCAGCATGACTCTGGACCAGAACAACGCTTGACCCTTGAGCCTTTCCCACCACCTCCACGGCTTCACCCCTGAGTCCCGCCATAGTCATTCTCCTGGGTAGCTCTTCCAGCACCACTCGGGGTACTAGCTGACGCCCCTCCCCGCTCGGTACGGCCGCCACCTGGGACTCCCCTGCTTCATTGGGCTCCCTCCCCGGTCCTGCATCCATGCCAGCCCCTCTCACGGGCTGACTTTGGGCAAGCACACGGGGGCCCTCCACAGTGTCAGGGCCCGAGGGGCCCGCACGTACCTCCTGGGGGTTACTGCCTCCATCCTCCTCCACTCCGGCATCCACAGCAGGCTCAGGAGCTGCCTCCACCACTCCTTCCTGGGACTGGGCAGCTTGCTGCTGTCTACGTCTGGATGACTGCCTCCCCTCTTCCAGGGCTTGACAGATCTCCCTTTTCACTTTTACTAAAAAAGCTTGTTCCTCGCGACCTCTTTCACACAGACCGGCTAGTAGGGTCCATAACTCTCCACATTGAGCCTTTAGAGCCTCAATGGCTTCTTTGAACACACCTCTGCTTTGGCTGCTAACCTTGTCTCTCCTGTTGCGGAGGCCCGTCAAGTAGGCCATTTTCATCTTGTAAGCGTTAGCAGCCTTCAGGATCAGACCTTTGACTTTAGATCGTCTCTTCTGCAGCTTTACTGCATCTTCACCCGGCTGGGCCTTTGTCCAGTCCATCAGTATCTCTTGAGTTCCTAGGAACAAGCGTTCTTCTCTCAGGAGATCTTTAACTCCAGGGCAAAGCTGCTGGAGGTTAGGCCGAGCAGCCTGCCCCTGGCCTGGGCTGGAGGAGGCCATGGCCCCCCTCCTCAGGTTCTCTGGTTCTCTCAGGAGCTCTGCAAAGAAACAACCTCCCCCTCCGAATTATCGCGGGTTCTGGCACCAGACTTGCCCCCAGCTACTGAAATCTCGTCTGTCAAAGAGTCAGGGAGGTCAGACCCCGCACGGAGCGGAGTCCCATCAAGGAAGTCCCTGACTTTCTCCATATCTAAAGGCTTCTTCTTCAGGAGGTCCGAAAAGTGGTCCCTGATGACGCCCAGGATCCCTGATTTGGACCGCACCAGTGATCCAGAGGAGTCCCTCAGGCCATGTATGACCTTCGAACTCACCGCCTCACCACAGTTCCTGTAAGGATCCGGGGAGGAGAACTTCCCGTAATCCCTCTCAAGGACCAGGGAGGCGAGACGGTCATACTGACACTCCCTCATCTGAAGCTTCAGATCAGATATCTGCTCCTGAGGGCCCCCAAAGGAAATCAGGTCGTCTAAACGCCTGCGCAACCTCTGGTAGGCCAGGTACTTAGAACTTGCCCGGTACCTAGAGACCCTACGGAAAAAGCCCTCCGACCTCTTCTTCACTACTTCCCACCATTCCTGGCGGGAGCAGCCACTCTCAAGGAGCGAGGCCTGTTCCGTAAGAAAAGTCTCATAGGCTTCCCTGACTTCAGAGTCCTCGAGCAGCGACCCATTCAGTCGCCACAAACCCTTTCCTTTCTGGGGGGTCTCGGCAACATTCAGAGTCATGGATACCATACAGTGATCAGAGAACTCCACCGCATGCAGCACAGGAGCCGCAAAGGCAGAGTCCCCCTTCAAAAAAAACCTGTCTAACCTACTCTTACAACTGCCTCTGGAATAGGTGAACCCCGTGTGATTGGGGAGGCGGCAAATGTGCGCATCCACCAATCCGGCTTCCCTCACTATAGTATTCAGAAAAACACTATCGTATCCCAGGGGGCCAGAGGCACCTGCCCGATCCTTTGATCTGGTGATCATGTTAAAATCACCGCCAAAGACCACCTGCTGGGACGTAAAAAGGTAGGGCTTGACCATCGTAAGGAGGCTCTTCCTGTCCCTCTTGGACTGGGGACCATAAAAGTTGATGAGCCTAAGGAATTGCCCCCTCACAACGGCGTCCACCACCAGACACCTACCAGTCTCCACCTCAATTACTCGTCGGCAAGCCACCGGACCAGTCTTAAAAAGGACCGCAACTCCACTGCAGGGCTCGGCCGCAAGAGACCAGAGGGAGGGCCCACACCTCCACTCCCTCTTTGCCAAATGCACCTCTGCCACTGATGCTAGCCAGGTCTCTTGCAAAAACAAAATGTCAGCCTCAATCTGGCTGAGAAAAGTGAAGGCCGCAAAGCGAGCCGCCACAGAACGAACACTCGCGATGTTAATGGTCGCAAGGCGTATTGGAGAGGGTACCGCCATCCTTAGTAATTGAATGGTTTGCGTTCTCCTCTGTTACCCAAAACCTAAACATCATCGCTTTCATCTGAGTCCGTAAAAAACCAGTAACGGTTGTGGAGGGTAAGGGGAGGATCCCCACCATCAACCGTCACTGGCACCTTTCTCTTCCTCTTTTTGTTTTTTTTCTTTTTAATCCACCCACCCTCCAGGACCTCCCTCCCATCATCATCCTCCGAGCGCCCCTCACTCGAGGCCTCGTTTTGGCGCTTAAAGGGGCCCTTGCCAGGGCCAGAAGTGTCCATCTGGTCCTGCTCGGCAGGATCAGGGGGGGGACGAGATGGACCAGGAACAGGGGAAGAGACAATAGGCACAGGAAGGGAAGGGGATGGGGGAGGGGGGGCAGGGGAAACAGGAGCGGACAAAGGAGGGGGAGAGGGGGAAGGTGGGGGCGGGGCAGGGGAAGGCAGATGAGCAGGGACCCCAGGGCCCCTCCCCCCAGGTGGTTTTGGGGGACCCATAGGAGTTGTCCTGACCCCAGGACCCCTGGAGGCCCTAGGTGCCGGCACCGGGGGGACCGGCTCACTAACACCAGGCGCAGCCGGAGCTGCCACATCCCCCTGTCTGCGCCTGTTCGCCCTCTGCCTTTGCGGGCGAGGGTCAGGGCCAGGGGGGCCCGACTGAGTCCCGCCAGGACCTGCGGGACCAGCAGCTGGCACCGACCCCCCCTCCTCCTGCCCCCCAGCTTGACCAGGACCACAACCTTCCGACCCATACCCACGGAAGGCCTTCGGGCACCGGCTAAAGGGGTGACCCAGTTCCCCACACAGGTTACAAACAATTAACCTGCAGGTGTCCGGCGAGTGCCCGAAGCCATTGCACCTCACGCAGCGTGGCATGGTACAATCTGCGCTGAGGTGCGCCGGGCTACCGCATTTAAAGCAGCGCCGAGGCTGGCCAGGGTAGAACACCAAGATCCTGTCCCTGCCAATAAAGGCACTGCCAGGGACATGTGTGACACTGTTACCTAGCCTTTTCAGGCGGATCTTGGCTGTCCACGCCCCTGTCCAAACCCCACGCTCGTCCAACACTTTTCTTAGAGGACTCTGCAGCTGCCCGTACCGCCCGAGCCAGGCCATTATATCCTCGGGCGGCAAGGACTCGTTTCTCACGAGTACTGTCAGGGTCTTCACCTCCTCTTGGCGGGACAGAGGGATGACCCTTACGTTCTTCCAGGGGTCTGACTTCCTCACAATCTCATAGATGGTCAAAAACATTTCCATCGAGACGGAAGAAACAAAACTTATATCGAACTCCCTGGAGTTTGTGGGGTGGATTACAGCAAAGAGGTCAGAAACCTTGAACCTCAATGCTAACACCCAATCAATTATCTGTCCACGGGTAGGGCACTGCCCCGCCCCTTCCCATTTTAACTGCACCACGTTACGTCTCCTTCTCTCCGGACCCCCTGTACCCCTTGACCAGGCACCACCGCCCTGTGCCTGGTCTGCCGGGGGGCCCTAAAATTCTGGGCCCCGAACCGACCATACAGGGGGGCCAGAGGGACACTGGTGCCAGCCACTTGGGCAAAGGACCTCCCTTCCTTCAGGGCAGTCAGAAGGCCCGCCTCCTGTGGCTGGTCAAGCAAACCCGGGGCAGGAGGGGAACCCCCCGCAGGGATGGTATCACCCACAGACCTCCCTTCACCCGTACCCACCTCACTCTGGGGTTGAGAACCCCCAACCTGCCTCCCCTCCTTCCTCCGCACAACCTGGGGCGGAGGCACACCAGGGGTTTCCCCCAAGATGGCCGCCATCTGGCTGTCCCCCAAGTTGTCCCAGTCTGCCGGGACAGCATCAACCTCGCCACCCACCTCCATGGCAGACTGGCCCTCAGCACCACCCTGAGAGCCCTCCAGAAGCCTTATAAAGGAGAGAGCCGGGCACTCCTCCCGTAGTGCCTCCATCCGGCTCTCTCCCCACCCCACAGAACGTTGGGCCGCTGGCAGCCCCTCCTCAGAACCCACCAGACCACCCTCCTCCACTTCCTGGACTGGCAGCGGACCGGAAGTTGCACCGGACGTAGACCGGAAGTGGTCTGAATCCACCGCCAGCGGCACCTCCGGCAGGCCCGCCCCTCCCGGCTCCGCCCCCAACTCGCGGGAAACTCCCATCGCGGCTCCGGCGTCATCAGCCACAGCAGGGACGCTCTGAGCCTGTGGATCATTGGCCTCCCGGGTCGATCCATCCACATCATCCTCCCTCCTCCCTTCAACCTCAACCACCTCCTCCTCCCTCACCGCAACTTCTCCCGCCACTACCAAAGTCTCTGTGGAGACCTCTCCACGTGTCACCCCCTCCCCCACAGCGTTCACAGGTGCGGCGGCCGCCATCTTGGCAGGTCCGCCCTGCACCTCCCGCTGGTCACACACAGGGATCGAGGGGGGACTACAGCAAACAGTCCCGGCAGTCTCTTCGGGTATCTTCACCACCTCCTCCTCCTCCTCCTCCTCACAAGCCGACCGGGTGCCGACCGGAGCCTTCAGCCTGGCAGCAGCCAGCGGCTTCAGCAACACCACCGGCTTCAGGACTGCCCTTCCCCCACCAACCAATCCTGTCTCCTGTGAGACCGGATCATTGGGTGCCCTACCCGGGCCCACCTGTGTCCCTGCCACAGACACAGGCTGGATGACAACAGGGGCCCGGGGACCCTCCTCAGCCTCACAAGCGGGGATCGTACCTGGTTGGGGGGTCTCACTGCCGGCTTGCACTGCCTCCTCCATTGGCTCTGGAACCAGCTCCTCCTGCGGGGGCTGCTGGGAAGGACCTCCCCGCCTTGCAGCCTGCTTCCCCTCCTGGCTGGCCTTCCGGATCTCACGGCGGATCTCCAAGCAGAATCCTCTCTCCCCTATGCCCCGCTCGCATAGGCCGTCTACGAGATCCCAGGCCTCCGCACATTTCTGCTTCAGGAGGTCAATGGCCTCCTTGAACTCCTTCCTCCGGGTGCTGGTCGTACGATCACGCCGGTTGCGGAGATCCGACAGGACCTCCATACTTTTACAGAAGGCAGCAGCAGCCTTCTGTATTAGGCCTTTAACCTTGCTCCTTCTCTTCCGGGTCTTAGATGGGTCTTCACCTGGCTGGGCCCGGGTCCAGTCAGACAGGATAGCTTGGGTCCCCAGGAACAGCCTCTCTTCTCGGGTCAGCTCCCGCAGACCAGGGATGGTCTGGACTTCTCCAGTCCGGGCTGACTGCCCCGGTCCTGGGCTGGAGGAGGCCATCACTCCCCCTCACTCTCTCTCAGCTCTGGTTCTCAGGGAGCACCAGCAGCACACGTCCTACTCCTTCAAACGCTGGAGCTGGATGTATTTTTAATAGTTAACTGCTACCATATTTACAAAAACTTTAAACATAATATTACAGACTTTTTCATATAACTTTAAACAAACTTATTAACACATCTATCAACACCAGACTCACCAGTACAGTTCAAGCCACAGGGCTACTAATTAAAGTAGGCCCGTTTAGAACCATAAAGGATCATAGTCTTTACATGGAATCATCATCATACTCATCTCCTGAAGAGAAGTAGCCTTTACCATAAACATTACCAGTAACCCCACCAGAGCCTAACACAGGAATTGGTTCTTTAAGAACCTTTTTCTTTTTTTTGTGGCTCTTCTTCTTCCTGATGGTTACCCACCCAGAACCATCTGCTATAGGAACCTCCTCACCCTCCCCATCAGACAACACTCTCTTTTGAGTCCCCTTCATCGATACCTCCATGCCTTCCTCCCCTGTCGAGGAGTCAGATTGAACACTCCGAGGGTAGGGAACAAGGGGACGAGTAGAGGAAAGCCCCACTGAGGAACTAGACTGGGGATGGGAAGTCACTACCACAGGGGAAGCACAGGGAAGCACAGAAGACCCCCCTAGCTTGCAAGGCCCGGGAGGTCTAGGAGGACTGGGAGGCTTAGGGGGCTTTTTCCCCTCAGAAAGCCCTGGACCAGAACTCCCTATGACAGGAGTCTGTGCACCCCGACGCTCCACCACCACAGTACCTTCTGTTGCCACCTGTCTTCTCCTAGCCGGTCTCTGCTCCCGGGGCAGTGGAACCTCCCCACCACCAGGAGCATCACCAGCGGGAGGCTCTGTCCTGTAGGCCCTGGGGCACCGGCTAAAAGGATGCCCCATTTTGCCACACAGGTTACACTGAATTAGACCACAGGTCTCACTTGAGTGCCCGAACTTATTGCACTTAATGCAGCGCACAACTGTGCAATCCGCACTAAGATGGGTCGGGCACCCACATTTGAAACACCTACGGGGCTGGCTGGGATAGAACACCAGGATCCGGTCACGGCCAATAAAGGCACTTCCTGGAATATGAGAGACAGTGTTGCCCTGTCTCTTCAACCGGATCCTGGCGTTCCAAGCTCCCGTCCACACCCCGCGTTCATCTAGGCCTTTTTTAAGAGGGCCCTGCAGCTGACCGTGTCTAGCCAACCAGGTTACAATATCTTCATGGGGCAGACTCTCATTCCTTACAAGGATAGTAACATTTTTCACATCCTCCTGCCTACTAAGAGGGATGACCCGAAACCCCTTCCAGGGATCACTGCCCCCAATGATCCCAAAGGAGGTTATAAAAAGCTCCATAATCACAGGACTTATGAAGCTTAAATCAAAATCTGGAGATCCGCTGGGATGGATAACAGCGAAGATCTCCGAGACCTTGATGGACAAAGACAAAACCATATCCACCACTTGCCCTCTAGTAGGACACTGCCCCTCCCCCTCCCATCTCAGTTGCACCACATTCCTCCGCTTATACCCCGTGCCACCTGTACCCCTTGACCAACCATTCGCCCCCCGGAATTGATCCGCCGGGGGGGCCCGAAAATTACGGGCGCCGAATTGGTCATACAGGTGACCCAGGGAAGCTCGGGAACCGGCCACATTAGCATATGACCGGTGTTCACCCAGGGCCGTCAACAAAGTCACCTCCGGTGTACCCCTTAAAATCTGCTTAGGAAGGGGGGCACCCTGAGGAGAAACAGGAGGAGCAACCACAGGGGCTCCGGACACAACCTGCACCCCCAAGGAATCCCCCTCCACGGACTCGTCTGAGAGATGCTCCAAAAGAGCATCCCAGTCCTCAGGCCACTCCTCCCCCACCTCCATATGAGCTCCACCAGACACCATCTCATTCAGATCTTGCTTCTGCTGGGAACCCTCCAAGCACCTAATGAAGGCCATTGCGGGCTCCTCCTCCCCCAACGGCCCCATAGGACAGTCCCCCCAAGAGGAAACCTGAGCAGGTGGTAACATGCTCGATCCCTCCTCACATACCTGTGGACACGGAATACCGGAAGTATCTTGATTCCCCGTTTCCGGGACTACCACCGGCATCTCCGTAGCCCCGCCCACCACAACTCCGTCATTTTCGCGGGCTTTCAACATAACTCCTTTGTTTACGACCGCGGCCCCGCCCACCGCAGCTCCGTCATTTTCGCGGGCTTTCTCCCGCCCCACCCCCTGCAAAGTTGGCCCACCCACCTCCCGCTGGGAAGACGGCGTTCTACCCATAGTGTCCACCATTACAGGAGTCATTTCACTAGCGGCCATCTTAGTACCCTTTCCAGGAACGGCCACACTAGCCTGGCTGCTTCCACCCCCTCCTAATGCTTTCCCCCTACCCTGGGACCGACTTACAGCAGTGGTGGCCGACAGGACAGCTGACGGCCCACCCTGCTCACGGACCACACCAGGGATCATCGGGGGCTTCACAGCACTCTGAATGGGTAAGTCCAGTCTTTCTTTATCTGCCGGTAGCTTGGAAAGCCTTACTACCGGCTTCATCTGCATTCCTTTAACTTCCTTAGAGGAGCCCTACTCCTGGCTACCGGCTGCATCCCGGGGACCCTTCTGGCTTAGCTTAGCACCAGCCTCTCTCACAGGTTGTGCTTTAGCAGGCACACAGGGAACCTCCGCTGCACCTGAACCAGGGCTAGCACCTCTGTCTGCTTTCATGGAGCCATTCTCTCCAACAGTCTTTCTCTCCACCTTTCTTTCAGCATCCGAAGCTGCCACCTTCATTGCTGGTACTGTCCTCACTTTCCCGGCTTCTGGAAATTTTTATTTAAATTAAAACAGCTACCATAACAAACATGTTCATAAAGTAAAACAACCATACTGGCAAAAACAAATCATACATAAATAATAGTTTCCACTTGAAATTTTTAACAAACATAACATTTATATCGCACTGGCGTACCACCTGCTGGTCATACCCAAGACTTGGGGACCACTGCAGGAGACGGTCACGGCCCTTTAAACAAAAAAAACAAAACATATAATCATCAAATTAAATCGAAACAACCCCCCACCGTATATACGATAAACCATAAATTGGCATACCGTCTGCTAGCCATACCCATAACCTGGAGGCTTACTGCAGACTGACAGGTCCTGGCCACATAACTTATAACTAAAACTTATACCCTAAACTTACTAAACAGACAAACCTACTACCACCCTAACACAGCACTACACATCACACCTATTCTTTTTATCACAGGCGAGAATGCATAGACCCGGTTTGTCTGCAGCCCTACTTCAAAAATAACCAAAGACAAAATCTAAGGGGAGTGGAAAGAACAGCAAGACCCACCACCCTTCAAGGAAGAGAGTCTGGCTCAAGGTGGCTGGAAGTTGAAACCCCTCCATAAACGAGCACACCTCGCCGCCCCGACTCTCTCCCTTTCCAGACTCCTCACCTTCACCAGTTCCCGAAAGATGTCACCCACCACCTCATGCACGGACAGGATTTTGCCCCTTGTGGACACCAAACACCGAGCGTGCCAAGTGTAGTAAAGCACAACTGTACTAACTAAAAACAGTGACGATAACTCAAAACCCCTGTGGACTCTGAAGCTACCGTACACCCTCTCAGAAACGGACAGGGCCGAGAGGCGGGGATAGCCGATGGCATCCTCCACTCCCCTCAGAACCTCCAGGTTGAAAGGGCACTGGACCAAAAAATGGTCCATGGTCTCCAGTACCCCCCCACAATCCTGACGAGGACAGTCTCTGTCATCTAGGTTCCGATACTTTAGGTTTGCACGGACGTAGAGGCGTCCATGGAACGCCCTCCACGCAAGATCCCAAAATTTAGGTGGAATTCTCGGGGAATTCAAGAGGGCTAACCCCTCCCCGAGGACTCTCTCCGGACAGTCCCTCAAAGCTAGTGGCTTCAAAATGTCCGAGGCCATGACCCTTGAGTGCAACTCACGCCGACCCATGGACCCCACCTCAAGGGCAGTTATCCGCCACTGTCTCAGTACCTTCAATGCCTGTGGGACATAAGATGGGAGATACCCGTGCGATCTACGCAGATCACCAGGCCGTCCCCCATCCTCCCACTCACTCAGGAACAGCAAGAGCCAGCCCTTGCACGAACGCTCCCACAGTGAAGGCCCGTCCACAAAGATGGACTGGAGGTTGAACTTTACAAACACGACAGTGAAAAACACCACCGAGTTGACCATGTCCAACCCCCCATGCCTCCGCTGCCGGTACGTGACCTCCCTTTTAATCAAGTTTAGTCTGTTTCCCCACAACAGCAGGAAAAACATGATTCGGGCATAGAAGGATGCCGGCAACAGACAAACGTAGCTGACATAGAGAAATTCAGGCAGCAAGTATGTTTTAATCAGGCTCACCCTTTCCCTCAGCGTCAGCTTCCAGCCTTTCCAGGCATTCACTTTCCGAGACGCACCAACCAACCTGCTCTCCCAGTTTAGCTTGGGATAGTCTTCCGGGCCGAAAAAGATGCCAAGAATTTTGATTTTAGGCAGGGGCTCTGGGAAAACGTCCGGAAGGGCAAACTGCTCGCCCTACCTTCCCAACCAGAGAACCTCACTCTTCCCCCAGTTGACGAGCGACCCTGATGCCTCGGAGTAGCCTCCAATCTGCGTCTCCACAAACTGGGCCTCCTCTCGGCTAGACACCACCACCGAGACATCATCCGCATAAGCGACAACTCTCACTGCCAAATCTGAGCCACTGCAAGGCTCCACCGGGACCCCCCTCAAATGCCCGCAGTCAAGCCTCTTCACAAAGGGATCTACCGCAAAGACATAGAGAAGGGGACTCAGCGGGCAACCCTGCCTGACACCAGAGTCCACAGGAAAGCAGGGACCCGTCCAACCATTGACAAGGGGGAAGCTCTCAGCCCCCCTGTACAAAACTTTCAGCCAATTTACGAATTGGTCAGGCAGGCCGTATTTTCTCAGAAGAAGCCAGAGGTACTCATGGCTCACCCGATCAAAAGCCTTCGCCTGATCCAATGCCAGCAGGTACTGCCCGTCCCCCGCTGCCCTGCACCTTTCCACAGCCTCCCAGATGCTCAGGACAGCACTAAATGTGCTACGGCCAGGAACTGCGCAGTGCTGGGAGACCGACAGCAACTTGTCAGCGACAGCTGACATACGCAAAAACAATATCTTTGCCAGTATCTTCCTATCCGTAGTGAGAAGGGCGATGGGCCGCCAATTCTCAATAATGGACGAATCTTTCCCCTTTGACAGGAGGATCAGAGCTGACCTTCTCATCGAGGGAGGCAACAGGCCCTTGGCCAAACACTCACAGAACACCTCCCTCAGAAGAGGGGCCAAGAGACCCTTAAAGGTTTTATAAAACTCCGCCGTGAGACCATCAGGCCCAGGCGACTTCTTTGGTGACAAAGAGTCAATGGCCTGTTCAACCTCAGCTACTGAGATCTCGTCTGTCAAAGAGTCAGGGAGGTCAGACCCTGCACGGAGCGGAGTCCCATCAAGGAAGTCCCTGACTTTCTCCATATCTAAAGGCTTCTTCTTCAGGAGGTCCGAAAAGTGGTCCCTGATGACGCCCAGGATCCCTGATTTGGACCGCACCAGTGATCCAGAGGAGTCCCTCAGGCCATGTATGACCTTCGAACTCACCGCCTCTCCACAGTTCTTGTAAGGATCCGGGGAGGAAAACTTCCCGTAATCCCTCTCAAGGACCAGGGAGGCGAGACGGTCATACTGACACTCCCTCATCTGAAGTTTCAGATCGGATATCTGTTCCTGAGGGCCACCAAAGGAAATCAGGTCATCTAAACGCCTGCGCAACCTCTGGTAAGCCAGGTACTTGGAACTAGCCCGATACCTAGAGACCCTACGGAAAAAGCCTTCCGACCTCTTCTTCACCACTTCCCACCATTCCTGGCGGGAGCAGCTGCTCTCAAGGAGCGAGGCCTGTTCCGTAAGAAAGGCCTCATAGGCTTCCCTGATCTCAGAGTCCTCGAGTAGCGACCCGTTCAGTCGCCACAACCCCTTCCCTTTCTGAGGGGTCTCGGCAACGTTCAGAGTCACAGATACCATACAGTGATCGGAGAACTCCACCGCATGCAGCACAGGAGCCACAAAGGCAGAGTCCCCCTTCAAAAAAAACCTATCTAATCTACTCTTACAACTGCCTCGGGAGTAGGTGAACCCCGTGTGATTGGGGAGGCGGCAAACGTGCGCATCCACCAATCCGGCTTCCCTCACTATAGTATTCAGAAAAATACTATCATATCCCAGGGGGCCAGAGGCACCTGCCCGATCCTTTGATCTGGTGATCATGTTAAAATCACCGCCAAAGACCACCTGCTGGGACGTAAAAAGGTAGGGCTTGACCATCGTAAGGAGGCTCTTCCTGTCCCTCTTGGACTGGGGACCGTAAAAGTTGATGAGCCTAAGGAATTGCCCCCTCACGACGGCGTCCACCACCAGACACCTACCAGTCTCCACCTCAATTACTCGTCGGCAAGCCACCGGACCAGTCTTAAAAAGGACCGCAACTCCACTGCAGGGCTCGGCCGCAAGAGACCAGAGGGAGGGCCCACACCTCCACTCCCTCTTCGCCAAGTGCACCTCTGCCACCGATGCTAGCCAGGTCTCTTGCAAAAACAAAATGTCAGCCTCAATCTGGCTGAGAAAAGTGAAGGCCGCAAAGCGAGCCGCCACAGAACGAACACTCGCAACGTTAATTGTCGCAAGACGTATTGGAGAGGGTACTGCCATCATTAATAATTGGATGGTTTGCATTCTCCTCTGTTACCCAACACCCTACAAATCCTCACTACCTTCTGAGTCCGAGAAAAACCAGTAGCGGTTGTGGAGAGTAAGGGGAGGATCTCCACCTCCACCCGCTACTGGCACCTTTCTCTTCCTCTTTTTTTTGTTGGACTTCTTCTTCATCCAACCTTCCTCCAAACCCTCCTCCCCACCACCATCTTCTGAATGGCCACTAGAGGCCTCTTTCAGCCTCTTGAAAAGGCCCTTCCCAGGACCTGAGGTGTCCATCTGGTCCTGGTCGACAGGACCGGACACGGGACAAGAGGGACCAGGGACAGGGGAAGGAGCAACAGGGAGGGGAAGGGAAGGGGACAAGGGGGGGGACAGGGACAGACACGGGAGGGGGAGGGGAAGGAGGGGGAGGGGAAGGGGGGGGCGGGGGCAGGACAGGGGAGGGCAAATGGGCCGGGGTAGAAACCCTGGGACCACTTCTCCCAGATGGTTTTTGGGAACCCGTTGTTCCCAATTGGGCCCCACTCGGAGCAGGCGCGCCCCTAGAACCCTTAGAGGCCCTAGGTGCTGGCACAGGGGGAGCCGGCCTACTGCCACTAGGCGCAGCCGGAGCTGCAGCATCCCCCTGCCTGCGCCTGCTCGCCCTCTGCCTCTGCGGGAGAGGGCCAGATGGACCTGACTGGGCCCCAGAACCTGAAGGACCATCAGTTGGCCCTGACCTCCCATTCCCCTGACCCCCAGCTTGACCAGACCCACACTCTTCTGACCCATACCCTCGGAAGGCCTTCGGGCACCTGCTGAAGGGGTGACCCAGTTCCCCACACAGATTGCAAACAATCAATCTGCAGGTGTCTGGCGAGTGCCCGAAGCCATTGCACCTCACGCAGCGAGGCATAGTACAATCTGCGCTGAGGTGCGCCGGGCTGCCGCACTTAAAACAGCGCCGAGGCTGGCCAGGGTAAAACACCAGGATCCTGTCCCTGCCAATGAACGCACTGCCAGGGACATGCATGACACTGGCGCCCTGCCTCTTCAGGCGGATCCTGGCTGTCCACGCCCCGGTCCAAACCCCACGCTCGTCCAGGACTTTCTTAAGTGGACTCTGCAGCTGCCCGTACCGCCCGAGCCAGGTCATTATATCCTCGGGCGGCAGTGACTCGTTCCTCACGAGTACTGTTAGGGTTTTCACCTCCTCTTGGCGGGACAGAGGGACCACCCTAATACTCTTCCAGGGGTCTGACTTCCTTAGAATCTCGTAGATGGTAAGGAACATCTCCATCGTTACTGCAGAAACGAAGCTGATGTCAAATTCCCTGGAGTTTGTTGGGTGGATGACAGCAAAGAGGTCCGAAACTTTGAACCTTGCTGCCAACACCCAATCAATTATCTGTCCTCTGGTGGGGCACTGCCCTGCCCCTTCCCATTTTAGCTGGACCACATTACGCCTCCTTCTCTCCGGACCCCCTGTACCCCTTGACCAGGCGCCGCCGTCCTGCGCCTGGTCTGCCGGAGGGGCCCGGAAATTCTGAGCCCCGAACCGAGCATACAGGGGGGCCAGAGGGACACTGGCACCAGCCACCTGGGCGAAGGACCTCCCTTCCTTCAGGGCCGTCAGAAGACCCGCCTCCTGTGGCTGGTCAAGCAAAACTCCTGGGGCTGGGGGAGGACCCACTACAGGATCACCATTCCCCTCAGCACCGCCCACCACCTCATCCATAGCACCCTGGGGTTGAGAAACCCCCACTTGCCTCCCCTCCTTCCTTCTCACCACCGGGGCCGGAGGTGCATCTGAGACACCCCCCAAAATGGCCGCCAGCTGGCTGTCATGCAAGTTGTCCCATTCTGCCGGGACAGTGACAGCAGCATCGCCCCCCACCTCCATACCCTCCTGATCCTCAGCAGACACCTGGGATCCCTCCAACATTTTGATGAAATGGAGTGCTGGAGAATCCTCCCGCAGCACCCCCATCCTGCTCTCTCCCCAGTCAGCTGACTGCTGACCAGCAGGCAGTACCTCCTCAGACCCCTCCCCCGCACCTCCCCCCGCCACCTGACCGAGCGGCAGACCGGAAGTAGCGGGAGACACAAGCCGGAAGTGGTCCGAAACCACCTCCCGCGGCTCTTCCGGCAAGCCCGCCCCTCCCGGCAAGCCCGCCCCTCCCGGCCCCTCCCCCTCCTCGCGGGCGACGCCCGCTGCGGCTCCGGCGCCATTAGACACTGGCGGGACACAGGGAGCCTGTGGATCTTCTTCCCCCGCATCTTGTGGAGGAAGCGATCCAGCCTCAACCACCACCCCTTCCCCCTCTGCCATCACCACCTCCACAACTGGACCAGGAACCGCTACCAGAGTCTTAATGGTAAGTCCGTTTTTACTTGCACATGTTTCCCCCTCCCCCATAGCGTGTGTCTGTGCAGCGGCCGCCATTTTGGCAGATCCGTCCTGCACTGCCGGGACACACACTGGGCTCATCAGGGTACTATCATGGGGGGTCACAGTCCCGGGATCCACTGTAATCTGGGTCTCCACACCACCACTCTTCCGGGCTCTCAGGGTCTTCTGGGTGCCGGTCAGCAGTGGCGATAGTACTACCACCGGTTTTAAAACCACCGCCCTGCCTCCACCAGCCGCACCAGCCTCCCGCTGCACTGCTTCCTCGGGTTCCCTACCCGGCTCTACCTGTTCCCCAGCCTTAGACACAGGCTGGGCTGGCACAGGGAGCCGGGGACCCTCCACAGCTTCGCAAGCAGGGGCCGCGCCGGGCTGGGAAGCCTCCACACAACCACCGGTCTCCATAGCTTTCTCCACCTCCTCCTCCGGCTCCACAGGATCCGGCTCTCTCCTTCCTTCCTCCGCCTGTGAGGCCTGCACGGAAGGCTGACTCCCACGTCTCACGGCCTGGGTTCCCTCCTGGCTGGCTCTCCTTATCTCCCGTCTCACCTCCAGACAGAAGCCACGCTCACCAATGCCCCTTTCACACAGGCCATCTATGAGATCCCATTCCTGGGCGCACTGTGCTTTCAGGGACTCTATGGCCTCTCGATATTCCTTCCTCCGGGAGCTGTTCGCCCTGTCCCGGCGATTCCGGAGGTTGGACAAGACCTCCATCTTCTTACAGAAGGCCACGGACGCCTTCTGCACTAAACCCTTCACTCTTGCCCTCCGCTTCCTCGTCTGCGATGGGTCTTCTCCTGGCTGGGCCCGGGTCCAGTCCAGGATGGAAAACTGTGTTCCAAGGAACAGCTTCTCATCCCTGGACAGATCTTTAAGTCCAGGGATGGTATGGACTTCACCAGGCCGGGCCAGCTGCCCCGAGCCTGGGCTTGAGGAGGCCATCACTCCCCCTCCTCTCAGCACACTCTGGTTCTCTTGCAGAGCACCAGCAGCCACAACCTTCTCCTTCCAACGCTGGAGCTGGAAAATTATTTTATTTTTAAACAGCTACCAGAACAAATTAAACATATGCATGACATAATAAGCAAAATAAATAACCCAACTTGGTATAAACATAACAGAAAACAAAAACATAAACATCGTGGAACTCAAAACATGTTTTTTTCCTTAGCAGGCCCTGAGCCTGTACATCATGGGAAGAGGGTCTGGCATACTGCCTGCTGGCATCACCCACAAACTGGGGAGCCACTGCACTCAGCAGGTCACAGCCACCCTTAACATTACCTAATACCTAACACTAAACCTAAAGCCAAACTTACTCATATAAAATAAACTAAACCACCCACACAACACTACACATCACACCCTCCCCACAGGCGAGAATGCATAGACCAGGTCTATCTGCAGCCCTACTTCAAAAATGATCAGAACCAAAATCTAAGGGGGGTGGAAAGGACAGAAAGAACCACCACCCTACAAGGAAAAGAGTCTGGCTCAAGGTGGCTGGAAGTTAAAACCCCTCCATAAACGGGCACACCTCCCTGCCCCGACTCTTTCCCTTTCCAGACTCCTCACCTTCACCAGTTCCCGAAAGATGTCACCCACCACCTCATGCACCGACAGGATTTTGCCCCTAGTGGACACCAGAGCCCGAGCGTGCCAAGTGTAGTAGAGCACAACTGTACTAACTAGAAAAAGTGACGATAACTCAAAACCTCTATGAACTCTGAAGTTACCGTACACCCTCTCAGGAAGGGACAGGGCCAAGAGGCGGGGATAGCCGATGGCATCCTCCACACCCCTCAGAACCTCCAGGTTGAAAGGGCACTGGACCAAAAAATGGTCCATGGTCTCCAGTACCCCCCCACACTCCTGACGAGGACAATCTCTGTCATCAAGGTTCCGGTATTTTAGGTTTGCACGGACATAAAGGCGTCCATGGAACGCCCGCCATGCAAGGTCCCAAAATTTAGGTGGAATTCTCGGGGAATTCAGAAGGGCTAGCCCCTCCCCGAGGACTCTCTCCGGACAGTCCCTCAAGGCCAATGGCTTCAAAATGTCCGAGGCCATGACCCTTGAGTGCAGCTCACGCCGACCCATAGAGCCTACCTCAAGAGCAGTTATCCGCCACCGCCTCAGTACCTTCAATGCCTGTGGGACATAGGATGGGAGATACCCATGCGATCTACGCAGATCACCCGGTCGCCCGCCATCCTCCCACTCACTCAGGAACAGCAAGAGCCAGCCCTTGCATGAACGCTCCCACAGCGAGGGCCCGTCCACAAAGATGGACTGGAGGTTGAACTTTACAAACACGACAGTGTAAAACACCACCGGATTGACCATGTCCAACCCCCCATGCCTCCGCTGCCGGTACGTGACCTCCCTTTTGATCAAATTTAGTCTGTTTCCCCACAAAAGCAGGAAGAACAGACTCATGATTCGGGCATAGAGAGATGCTGGCAACAGACAAACGTAGCTGACATAGAGAAACTCAGGCAGCAAGTATGTTTTAATCAGGCTCACCCTTTCCCTCAACGTCAGCTTCCAGCCTTTCCAGGCGTTCACTTTCCGAGATGCACCAACCAACCTGCTCTCCCAGTTTAGTTTGGGATAATCTTCCGGGCCAAAAAAGATGCCTAAAATTTTGACTTTTGGCTGGGGCACCGGGAAAACGTCCGGGAGGGCGAACTGCTCACCCTCCCTTCCCAACCAGAGAACCTCACTCTTCCCCCAGTTGACGAGCGACCCTGATGCCTCGGAGTAGCCTCCAATCTGCGTCTCCACAAACTGGGCCTCCTCTCAGCTAGACACCACCACCGAGACATCATCCGCATAAGCGACAACTCTCACTGCCAAATCTGAGCCACTGCAAGGCTCCACCGGGACCCCCCTCAGACGCCCGCAGTCAAGCCTCTTCACAAAGGGATCTACCGCAAAGACGTAGAGAAGGGGACTCAGCGGGCAACCCTGCCTGACACCAGAGTCCACAGGAAAGCAGGGACCCGTCCAACCGTTGACAAGGGGGAAGCTTTCCGCCCCCCTGTACAAAACCTCAAGCCAATTTACAAATTGGTCAGGCAGGCCGTATTTTCTCAGAAGAAGCCAGAGATACTCATGGCTCACCCGATCAAAAGCCTTCGCCTGATCTAATGCCAGCAGATACTGCCCATCCCCCGTTGCCCTGCACCTTTCCACAGCCTCCCGGACGCTCAGGACAGCACTAAATGCGCTACGGCCAGGAACTGCACAGTGCTGGGAGACTGACAGTAACTTGTCAGCGACAGCTGACATACGTGAAAATAATATCTTCGCCAGTATCTTCCTATCCATAGTGAGAAGGGCGATGGGCCGCCAATTCTCAATGACGGACGAATCTTTCCCCTTTGACAGGAGGATCAGAGCTGACCTTCTCATCGAGGGAGGCAACAGGCCTTTGGCCAAACACTCACAAAACACCTCCCTCAGAAGAGGGGCCAAGAGACCCTTAAAGGTTTTATAGAATTCCGCCGTGAAACCATCAGGCCCAGGCGACTTCTTTGGTGACAAAGAGTCAATGGCCTGTTCAACTTCAGCAACTGAGATCTCATCCGTCAAAGAGTCAGGGAGGTCAGACCCCACACGAAGCGGAGTCTCATCAAGGAAGTCCCTGACTTTCTCCATATCTAAAGGCTTCTTCTTCAGGAGGTCCGAAAAATGGTCCCTGATGACACCCAGGATCCCTGATTTGGACCGCACCAGCGATCCGGAGGAGTCCCTCAGGCCATGTACGACCTTCGAACTCACCGCCTCACCGCAGCTCCTGTAAGGATCCGGGGAGGAAAACTTCCCGTAATCCCTCTCAAGAACCAGGGAGGCGAGACGGTCGTACTGACACTCCCTCATCTGAAGCTTCAGATCAGATATCTGCTCCTGAGGGCCCCCAAAGGAAACCAGGTCGTCTAAACGCCTGCGCAACCTCTGGTAGGCCAGGTACTTAGAACTTGCCCGGTACCTAGAGACCCTACGGAAAAAGCCCTCCGACCTCTTCTTCACTACTTCCCACCATTCCTGGCGGGAGCAGCCGCTCTCAAGGAGCGAGGCCTGTTCCGTAAGAAAAGTCTCATAGGCTTCCCTGACTTCAGAGTCCTCGAGCAGCGACCCATTCAGTCGCCACAGACCCTTACCTTTCTGGGGGGTCTCGGCAACATTCAGAGTCACGGATACCATACAGTGATCAGAGAACTCCACCGCATGCAGCACAGGAGCCGCAAAGGCAGAGTCCCCCTTCAAAAAAAACCTGTCTAATCTACTCTTACAACTGCCTCGGGAGTAGGTGAACCCCGTGTGATTGGGGAGGCGACAAACATGCGCATCCACCAATCCGGCTTCCCTCACTATAGTATTCAAAAAAATACTATCATATCCCAGGGGGCCAGAGGCACCTGCCCGATCCTTTGATCTGGTGATCATGTTAAAATCACCGCCAAAGACCACCTGCTGGGACGTAAAAAGGTAGGGCTTGACCATCGTAAGGAGGCTCTTCCTGTCCCTCTTGGACTGGGGACCGTAAAAGTTGATGAGCCTAAGGAATTGCCCCCTCACGACGGCGTCGTCCACCAGACACCTACCAGTCTCCACCTCAATTACTCGTCGGCAAGCCACCGGACCAGTCTTAAAAAGGACCGCAACTCCACTGCAGGGCTCGGCCGCAAGAGACCAGAGGGAGGGCCCACACCTCCACTCCCTCTTCGCCAAGTGCACCTCTGCCACCGATGCTAGCCAGGTCTCTTGCAAAAACAAAATGTCAGCCTCAATCTGGCTGAGAAAAGTGAAGGCCGCAAAGCGAGCCGCCACAGAACGAACACTCGCGACGTTAATTGTCGCAAGACGTATTGGAGAGGGTACCGCCATCCTTAGTAATTGAATGGTTTGCATTCTCCTCTGTTACCCAACACCTAAACATCTTCATCCTCATCCGAGTCGGTGAAGAACCAGTAACGGTTGTGGAGGGTAAGGGGAGGATCCCCACCATCAACCGTCACTGGCAACCTCCTTTTTCTTTTTTTGTTTTTCTTTTTCTTCACCCACCCACCCTCCAGGACCTCCCTCCCGCCATCATCCTCCGAGCGCCCCTCACTCGAGGCCTCATTCAGCCTCTTGAAGAGGCCCTTACCAGGGCCAGAGGTGTCCATCTGGTCCTGCTCGGCAGGATCAAGGGGGGGACGAGATGGACCAGGGACAGGGGAGGGGGCAATAGGCACAGGAAGAGAAGGGGGTGGGGAAGGGGGGGCAGGGGGAACAGGAACAGACAAAGGAGGGGGAGAGGGGGAAGGTGGGGGTGGGGCAGGGGAAGGCAGATGGACAGGGACCCCAGGGACCCTCCCCCCAGATGGTTTTGGGGGACCCACAGGGGTTGTCCTGACCCCAGGACCCCTAGAGGCCCTAGGTGCCGGTACCGGAGGGACCGGTTTACTAACATCAGGCGCAGCTGGAGCTGCCACATCCCCTCTGCGCCTGTTCGCCCTCTGCCTTTGCGGGCGAGGGTCAGGGCCAGGGGGGCCTGACTGAGTCCCGCCTGGACCTGCGGGACCAGTGGCTGGCACCGACCCCCCCTCCTCCTGCCCCTCAGCTTGACCAGGACCACTACCTTCTGACCCATACCCACGGAAGGCCTTCGGGCACCGGCTAAAGGGGTGACCCAGCTCCCCACACAGGTTACAAACAATTAACCTGCAGGTGTCCGGCGAGTGCCCGAAGCCATTGCACCTCACGCAGCGAGGCATGGTACAATCTGCGCTGAGGTGCGCCGGGCTACCGCATTTAAAGCAGCGCCGAGGCTGGCCAGGGTAGAACACCAAGATCCTGTCCCTGCCAATAAAGGCACTGCCAGGGACATGGGTGACGCTGTTGCCTTGCCTTTTCAGGCGGATCTTGGCTGTCCACGCCCCTGTCCATACCCCACGCTCATCCAACACTTTTCTTAGCGGATTCTGCAGCTGCCTGTACCGCCCGAGCCAGGTCATTATATCCTCGGGCGGCAAAGACTCGTTTCTCACGAGTACTGTCAGGGTCTTTACCTCCTCCTGGCGGGACAGAGGGATGACCCTTACACTCTTCCAGGGGTCTGACTTCCTCACAATCTCATAGATGGTCAAAAACATTTCCATCGAGACAGAGGAAACGAAACTTATATCGAACTCCCTGGAGTTTGTGGGGTGAATTACAGCAAAGAGGTCAGAAACCTTGAACCTCAGTGCCAACACCCAGTCGATAATCTGTCCACGGGTAGGGCACTGGCCCGCCCCTTCCCACTTTAACTGCACCACATTGCGTCTCCTTCTCTCCAGACCCCCTGTACCCCTTGACCAGGCACCACCGCCCTGTGCCTGGTCTGCCGGGGGGCCCTAAAATTCTGGGCCCCGAACCGACCATACAGGGGGGCCAGAGGGACACTGGCGCCAGCCACTTGGGCAAAGGACCTCCCTTCCTTTAGGGCAGTCAGAAGGCCCGCCTCCTGTGGCTGGTCAAGCAAAACCGGGGCAGGAGGGGAACCCCCCGCAGGGATGGTGTCACCCACAGACCTCCCCTCACCCGCACCCACCTCACTCTGGGGTTCAGAACCCCCAACCTGCCTCCCCTCCTTCCTCCTTACAACCTGGGGTGGAGGCACATCAGGGACTTCCCCCAAGATGGCCGCCAGCTGGCTGTCCCCCAAGTTGTCCCAGTCTGCCGGGACAGCATCAGCCTCACCTCCCACCTCCATGGCAGACTGGCCCACAGCACCACCCTGCGATCCCTCCAGGAGCCTTATAAAGGAGAGAGCCGGGCACTCCTCCTGCAGTGCCTCCATCTGGCTCTCTCCCCACCCCACAGAACGCTGGGCTGCTGGCAGCCCCTCCTCTGATCCCACCATACCATCCACCTCCACTTCCTGGACTGGGTGCGGGCCGGAAGTCGCACCAGACGCGGACCGGAAGTGGCCAGAATCCACCGCCGGCGGCACCTCCGGCAAGCCCGCCCCTCCCGGCTCCGCCCCCGACTCGCGGGAAACGCCCACCGCGGCTCCGGCGTCATTAGCCTCAGCGGGGACGCTCTGAGCCTGTGGATCATCCCGGGTCGATCCATCCACATCCTCCTCCCTCCTCCCTTCAACCTCCACCATCTCCTCCTCCCTCACCACAACCTCTCCCGCCACCACCACAGTCTCTATGGAGACCTCTCCATGTGCTACCCCCTCCCCCACAGCGTTCACAGGTGCAGCGGCCGCCATCTTGGCAGGACCGTCCTGCACCTCCCGCTGGTCACACACAGGGATCATGGGGGGTTTACAGCAGACAGTCCCGGCAGTCTCTATGGGGATCTTCACCACCTCCTCCTCCTCCACCACACAAGCTGATCGGGTGTTGATCGGAGCCTTCAGCCTGGCAGCAGCCAGCGGCTTCAGCAACACCACCGGCTTCAGGACTGCCCTACCTCCACCAACCAATCCTGTCTCCTGTGAGACCGGATCATTGGGTGCCCTACCCGGACCCTCCTGTGTCCCTGCCACAGACACAGGCTGGATGACAACAGGGGCCCCGGGACCCTCCTCAGTCTCACAAGCGGGGATCGTACCTGGTTGGGGGGTCACACTGCCGGCCTGCACTGCCTCCATCGCTGGCTCTGGAGCCGGTTCCTCCTGCGGGGGCTGCTGGGAAGGACCTCCCCGCCTTGCAGCCTGCTTCCCCTCCTGGCTGGCCCTCTGGATCTCACGGCGGATCTCCAGGCAAAATCCTCTTTCTCCTATGCCTCGTTCACATAGGCCGTCAACCAGATCCCAGGCCTCTGCACACTTTTGCTTCAGGAGGTCTATGGCCTCCTTAAACTCCTTCCTCCTGGAGCTGGTAGTATGGTCCCTCCTGTTACGGAGGTCTGACAGGATCTCCATGCTTTTACAGAAGGCAGCAGCGGCCTTCTGAATCAGGCCCTTCACTCTGCTCCTTCTCTTCCGGGTCTTTGACGGGTCTTCACCTGGCTGGGCCCGGGTCCAGTCGGACAAGATAGCTTGGGTCCCCAGGAATAGCCTCTCCTCCCTTGAAAGGTCCCGCAGACCAGGGATGATCTGGACTTCTCCAGGCCGGGCTGACTGCCCCGGACCTGGGCTTGAGGAGGCCATCACTCCCCTTCTCTCTCAGCACCTCTGGTTCTCTGGGAGCACCAGCAGCACGCGTCCTACTCCTTCGCTGTCTGGAGCTGGAAATTTTTGTTTATTATAAAACTGCTACCAAAAAGAACATAATCATAACATAAATAGACCATCCAGGTAAAATAAATATAACCATACTTAACAAAGGAAAATACATGAAACTACCATCAGAACATAAATAAACACACGTTACAAAAGAAATATCCACATGGCATATCACACTGCAAGCATCACCCATATACTTCTGGGGAGCTACTGCAGGCTGGGTCATGGCCACTTTAACTTAAGCTTAATATTAATATTTAAAAAAAAAACATATTCCTAACACTAAAACTAATACACCAAACCACACTGCACTACACTTCACACTGTTATTACAGGCGAGAACGTATAGACCAGGTCTGCCTGCAGCCTTACTTCAAAAATACCCAACTACAAAATCTAAGGGGAGTGGAAAGAACAGAAAGAAACCACCGCCCTTTCAAGGGAGAGAGTCTGGCTCAAGGAGGCTGGAAGTCAAAACCCCTCCATAAACGGGCACTCCTTTCCGCCCCGACTCTCTCCCTTTCCAGATTCCTCACCTTCACCAACTCCCGAAAGACATCGCCCACCACCTCATGCACGGACAGGATTTTGCCCCTAGTGGACACCAAACACCGAGCGTGCCAAGTGTAGTAAAGCACAACTGTACTAACTAGAAACAGTGATGACAACTCAAAACCCCTGTGGACTCTGAAGCTACCGTGCACCCTCTCAGAAACGGATAGGGCCGAGAGGCGGGGATAGCCAATGGCATCCTCCACTCCCCTCAGAACCTCCAGGTTGAAAGGGCACTGGACCAAAAAATGGTCCATGGTCTCCAGTACCCCCCCACACTCCTGACGAGGACAGTCTCTGTCATCTAGGTTCCGGTATTTTAGGTTTGCGCGGACATAGAGGCGTCCATGGAACGCCCTCCACGCAAGATCCCAAAATTTAGGTGGAATTCTCGGGGAATTCAAGAGGGCTAGCCCCTCCCCGAGGACTCTCTCCGGACAGTCCCTCAAAGCTAGTGGCTTCAAAATGTCCGAGGCCATGACCCTTGAGTGCAACTCACGCCGACCCATAGAGCCCACCTCAAGGGCAGTTATCCGCCACTGCCTTAGTACCTTCAGTGCCTGTGGGACATAAGATGGGAGATACCCGTGCGATCTACGCAGATCACCAGGCCGCCCCCCATCCTCCCACTCACTCAGAAACAGCAAGAGCCAGCCCTTGCATGAACGCTCCCACAGTGAAGGCCCGTCCACAAAGATGGACTGGAGGTTGAACTTCACAAACACGACGGTGAAAAACACCACCGGATTGACCATGTCCAACCCCCCATGCCTCCGCTGCCAGTACGTGACCTCCCTTTTAATCAGGTTTAGTCTGTTTCCCCACAAGAGCAGGAAAAACAGACTCATGATTCGAGCATAGAAAGATGCTGGCAACAGACAAACGTAGCTGACATAGAGAAATTCAGGCAGCAAGTATGTTTTGATCAGGCTCACCCTTTCCCTCAACGTCAGCTTCCAGCCTTTCCAGGCATTCACTTTCCGAGACGCACCAACCAACCTGCTTTCCCAGTTTAGCTTGGGATAGTCTTCCGGGCCGAAAAAGATGCCAAGAATTTTGATTTTAGGCAGGGGCTCTGGGAAAACGTCCGGAAGGGCAAACTGCTCGCCCTCCCTTCCCAACCAGAGAACCTCACTCTTCCCCCAGTTGACCAACGAACCCGATGCCTCGGAGTAGCCCCCAATCTGTGTTTCCACAAATTGGGCCTCCTCTCGGCTAGACACCACCACCGAGACATCGTCCGCATAGGCCACCACCCTCACTGCCAAATCTGAGCCACTGCAAGGCTCCACCGGGACCCCCCTCAAACGCCCGCAGTCAAGCCTCCTCACGAAGGGATCTACCGCAAAGACGTAGAGAAGGGGACTCAGCGGGCAACCCTGCCTGACACCAGAGTCCACAGGAAAGCAGGGACCCTTCCAACCATTGACAAGAGGGAAGCTCTCCGCCCCTCTGTACAAAACCTTGAGCCAATTGACAAATTGGTCAGGCAGGCCGTATTTTCTCAGAAGAAGCCAGAGATACTCATGGCTCACCCGATCAAAAGCCTTCGCCTGGTCCAATGCCAGCAGATACCGCCCATCTCCCGTTGCCCTGCACCTTTCCACGGCCTCCCGGACGCTCAGGACAGCACTAAATGTGCTACGGCCAGGAACTGCACAGTGCTGAGAGACTGACAGCAACTCGTCAGCGACAGCTGACATACGTGAAAACAAAATCTTTGCCAATATCTTCCTATCCGTAGTGAGAAGGGCGATGGGCCGCCAATTCTCAATGACGGACGAATCTTTCCCCTTTGACAGGAGGATCAGAGCTGACCTTCTCATCGAGGGAGGCAACAGGCCCTTGGCCAAACACTCGCAGAACACCTCCCTCAGAAGAGGGGCCAAGAGACCCTTAAAGGCTTTATAAAACTCCGCCGTGAACCCATCAGGCCCAGGCGACTTCTTTGGTGACAAAGAGTCAATGGCCTGTTCAACTTCAGCAACTGAAATCTCGTCTGTCAAAGAGTCAGGGAGGTCAGACCCCACACGAAGCGGAGTCCCATCAAGGAAGTCCCTGACTTTCTCCATGTCTAAAGGCTTCTTCTTCAGGAGGTCCGAAAAATGGTCCCCGATGACGCCCAGGATCCCTGATTTGGACCGCACCAGTGATCCAGAGGAGTCCCTCAGGCCATGTATGACCTTCGAACTCACCGCCTCTCCACAGTTCCTGTAAGGATCCGGGGAGGAAAACTTCCCGTAATCCCTCTCAAGGACCAGGGAGGCGAGACGGTCATACTGACACTCCCTCATCTGAAGTTTCAGATCGGATATCTGTTCCTGAGGGCCACCAAAGGAAATCAGGTCATCTAAACGCCTGCGTAACCTCTGGTAAGCCAGGTACTTGGAGCTAGCCCAGTACCTAGAGACCCTACGGAAGAAGCCTTCCGACCTCTTCTTCACCACTTCCCACCATTCCTGGCGGGAGCAGCCGCTCTCAAGGAGCGAGGCCTGTTCCGTAAGAAAGGTCTCGTAGGCTTCCCTGATCTCAGAGTCCTCGAGTAGCGACCCGTTCAGTCGCCACAAACCCTTCCCTTTCTGGGGGGTCTCGGCAACATTCAGAGTCACAGTTACCATACAGTGGTCGGAGAACTCCACTGCATGCAGCACAGGAGCCGCAAAAGCAGAGTCCCCCTTCAAAAAAAACCTGTCTAACCTACTCTTACAACTACCTCTGGAGTAGGTGAAACCCGTGAGATTGGGGAGGCGGCAAACGTGCGCATCCACCAATCCGGCTTCCCTCACTATAGTATTCAGAAAAATACTATCGTATCCCAGGGGGCCAGAGGCACCTGCCCGGTCCTTTGACCTGGTAATCATGTTGAAATCACCGCCAAAGACCACCTGCTGGGACGTAAAAAGGTAAGGCTTGACCGCCGTAAGGAGGCTCTTCCTGTCCCTCTTGGACTGGGGACCGTAGAAATTGATGAGCCTAAGGAATTGCCCCCTCACGACGGCGTCCACCACCAAACACCTACCAGTCTCCACTTCAATTACTCGTCGGCAAGCCACCGGACCAGTCTTAAAAAGGACCGCAACTCCACTGCAGGGCTCGGCCGCAAGAGACCAGAGGGAGGGCCCACATCTCCACTCCCTCTTCGCCAAATGCACCTCTGCCACCGATGCTAGCCAGGTCTCCTGCAAAAATAAAATGTCAGCCTCAATCTGGCTGAGAAAAGTGAAGGCCGCAAAACGAGCCGCCACAGAACGAACACTCGCGACATTAATCGTCGCAAGGCGTATTGGAGAGGGTACTGCCATCATTAGTAATTGGATGGTTCACGTTCTCCTCTGTTACCTAACACCTTACAAATCTTCACTTTCCTCCGAATCGGAGAAAAACCAGTAGCGGTTGTGGAGGGAAAGAGGGGGGTCCCCACCTCCCGCTACTGGTACCTTCCTCTTTCTTTTTTTCTTATTGGACTTCTTCTTTGTCCAACCCTCCTCCAGAACCTCCTCACCACCACCATCCTCTGAGTGGCCACTTGAGGCCTCCTTCAGCCTCTTATAAAGGCCCTTCCCAGGACCAGAGGTGTCCATTTGATCCTGATCTGCAGGACCAGGGACGGGACAAGAGGGACCAGGGACAGGGGGAGGAGCAACAGGAAAGGGAGGGGAAGGGGACATGGGAGGGGGAACAGGGGGGACAGAGAGAGACAAAGGACGAGAAGGGGAGGGGGGGGGGCGGGGGTGGGACAGGGGAGGGCAAATGGGCAGGGGGAGGGACCCTGGGGGCACCCCTCCCAGATGACTTTGGGGGACCCGTAGTTTTTGGTTGGGCACCACTCGGAGCAGGCTTGCCCCCAGGACCCTTAGAGGCCCTAGGTGCTGGCACCGGAGGAACCGGCCCACCACCGCTGGGCGCAGCCGAAGCCGCAGCATCCACCTGCCTGCGCCTACCTGCCCTCTGCCTCTGTGGAAGAGGGTCAGATGGACCTGACTGAACCCCAGAACCCGAAGGACCAGCAGTTGGTCCTGACCCCCCATTCCCCTGACCCCCAGCTTGACCAGACCCACACTCTTCCGACCCATACCCACGGAAGGCCTTCGGGCACCGGCTGAAGGGGTGACCCAGTTCCCCACACAGATTGCATACGATCAATCTGCAGGTGTCTGGCGAGTGCCCGAAGCCATTGCACCTCACGCAGCGTGGCATGGTACAATCTGCGCTGAGGTGCGCCGGGCTGCCGCACTTAAAACAGCGCCGAGGCTGGCCAGGGTAGAACACCAGGATCCTGTCCCTGCCAATGAAGGCACTGCCAGGGACATGTGTGACGCTGTTACCTTGTCTTTTCAGACGGATCCTGGCAGTCCACGCCCCTGTCCAAACCCCACGCTCGTCCAGGACTTTCCTTAGTGGACACTGCAGCTGCCCGTACCGCCCGAGCCAGGTCATTATATCCTCAGGCGGCAAGGACTCGTTTCTCACGAGTACTGTCAGGGTTTTCACCTCCTCTTGGCGGGACAGAGGGACCACCCTAATACTCTTCCAGGGATCCGTTTTCCTCAAAATCTCGTAGATAGTAAGGAATAATTCCATCGTAACCACGGAAACGAAGCTGACGTCAAACTCCCTGGAGTTTGTGGGATGTATGACAGCAAAGAGATCCGAAACTTTGAACCTCGCTGCCAACAACCAATCAATAATCTGTCCTCTGGTGGGGCACTGCCCTGCCCCCTCCCATTTTAACTGGACCACATTACGTCTCCTTCTCTCCGGACCCCCTGTACCTCTTGACCAGGCACCGCTGTCCTGCGCCTGGTCTGACGGAGGGGCCCGGAAATTCTGTGCCCCAAAACGAGCATACAGGGGGGCCAGAGGGACACTGGCACCAGCCACCTGGGCAAAGGACCTCCCTTCCTTCAGGGCCGTCAGAAGACCCGCCTCCTGTGGCTGGTCAAGCAAAACACTTGGGGCCAGGGGAGGACCCACAGGATCACTACTCCCAGTAGCCCCGCCCACCACCTCATCCACAACACTTTGGGGTTGAGGAACCCCCACTTGCCTCCCCTCCTTCCTCCTAACCACCTGGGGTGGGGGCATAACTGGGGCATCCCCCAAGATGGCCGCCATCTGGCTGTCTTGCAAGCAGTCCCAATCCGCGGGGACTGCCTCAGCAGCATCGCCCCCCACCTCCATACCCTCCTGATCCGCATCCTGCACCTGTGAGCCTTCCAGCAACTTAATAAAATTCAGAGCTGGAGACTCCCCCTGCAGCATCCCCATCTTACTCTCCCCCCAGTCAGCCGAACGCTGACCTGCAGGCAGATCTCCCCCAGACCCATCCCCCTCACCTCCCCCCACTTCCTGACCTGGTGGTACACCGGAAGTTGCGGGGGACACAGGCCGGAAGTGATCCGGAACCACCTCCAGCGGCTCCGCCGGCAAACCCGCCCCTCCCGGCCCCGCCCCCAACTCGCGGGCGACGCCCGCCTCAGCTCCGGCGCCATTAGCCTCTGGCGGGACACTGGAAGCTTGTGGATCAGCTTCCTCCGCATCTTGCAGTGGAAGCGATCCGACCTCACCCTCTGTACTCCCTCCTTCTACCACCACCACCTCCACAGCTGAACCGGGAACCACTACCAGAGTCTTATCGGTAAGTCCAGCACATGTTTTCCCCTCCCCCATGGCGTGTGTCTGTGCAGCGGCCGCCATCTTGGCTGATCCGCTCTGCACAACAGGGACACACACAGGGCTAACCGGGGTGCATTGGGAGATCACAGTCCCAGGTTCCACAGCAGCCAGAGACACATCCACACTGATCTTCAGGGTCTTCGGGGTCTTCGGGCTGTTGGTCTGCAGTGGTGATAGCACAACCACGGGCCTTCTTATCACTGCCCTGCTCCCCCCAACCGCACTAACCTCCCGCTGCACTGCTTCCTCGGGTGCCCTACCCAGCTCTACCTGTTCCCCAACCTTAGCTTCAGGCTGGGCTGACACAGGGAGCCGGGGACCCTCCACAGATTCACCAGCAGGGGCCGTGCCTGGCCGGGGAGCCACCGCACTGCCACCGGTCTCCATCACACCCTCCGCCTCCGGTTCCACTGGATCCGGCTCCGTCTTCTCTGCCTCCACCTGTGAGGCTTGCAGGGAAGACTGACCCCCACGTCTAGCCGCCTGGGTACCCTCCTGGCTGGCTCTTCGGATCTCCCTCCTCACCTCCAAGCAAAAGCCTCTCTCACCTATCCCGTGCTCGTATAGGCCGTCAATTAAGTCCCACTCCTGGGCACACTGGGTCTTCAATAGCTCAATGGCCTCGCGGAATTCCCACCGCTTTGAGCTATTCGAGCGGTCCCTCCGGTTGCGCAGATCGGAAAGGACCTCCATCTTCCTGCAGAAGGCAGCAGCAGCCTTCTGCACCAGGCCCTTCACCTTATTCCGTCTCTTCTGGGTCTTTGATGGGTCTTCTCCCGGCTGGGCCCGGGTCCAGTCCGAGAGAATGGACTGGGTTCCAAGGAACAGCCTCTCCTCCCTCGTAAGATCCCGCAGACCAGGGATGGTCTGGACGTCTCCAGGCCGGGCTGACTGCCCCGGTCCTGGGCTGGAGGAGGCCATCACTCCCCCTCACTCTCTCCAAGCTCTGGAACTATCAGGAGCACCAGCAGCCACAACCTTCTCCTTCCAACACTGGAGCTGGAAAATTTTTTTATTTAAAACAGCTACCAGAACAGAAAACTTGTACATAACATAATAAAAGTAAATAACCCATTCTTGGTACAAACATAAAACAAACCAAACATAAATATCACAGAACTTGAACATGTTTTTCTCTTTAACAGGCCCAGAACCTGCCTTATCATGGCATAGCATAAGAGGGTCTGGCATACTGCCTGCTGGCTTCACCCAAGATCTGGGGAGCCACTGCACTCAGCAGGTCACAGCCGCCCCTGACTTACTTTATACATATAACTAAAACCTAAATCCTACCCTACTTATACAAGATAAAATTATAACACCCACACAACACTACACATCACACCCTCCCCACAGGCAAGAATGCATAGACCAGGTCTATCTGCAGCCCTACTTCAAAAATAATCATAACCAAAATCTAAGGGGGGGTGGGAAGGACAGAAAGTACCACCACCCTACAAGGAAAAGAGTCTGGCTCAAGGTGGCTGGAAGTTGAAACCCCTCCATAAACGGGCACACCTCCCTGCCCCGACTCTTTCCCTTTCCAGACTCCTCACCTTCACCAGTTCCCGAAAGATGTCACCCACCACCTCATGCACGGACAGGATTTTGCCCCTTGTGGACACCAAACACCGAGCGTGCCAAGTGTAGTAGAGCACAACTGTACTAACTAGAAAAAGTGACGATAACTCAAAACCTCTATGAACTCTGAAGTTACCGTACACCCTCTCAGGAAGGGACAGGGCCGAGAGGCGGGGATAGCCGATGGCATCCTCCACACCCCTCAGAACCTCCAGGTTGAAAGGGCACTGGACCAAAAAATGGTCCATGGTCTCCAGTACCCCCCCACACTCCTGACGAGGACAATCTCTGTCATCAAGGTTCCGGTATTTTAGGTTTGCACGGACATAAAGGCGTCCATGGAACGCCCGCCATGCAAGGTCCCAAAATTTAGGTGGAATTCTCGGGGAATTCAGAAGGGCTAGCCCCTCCCCGAGGACTCTCTCCGGACAGTCCCTCAAGGCCAATGGCTTCAAAATGTCCGAGGCCATGACCCTTGAGTGCAGCTCACGCCGACCCATAGAGCCTACCTCAAGAGCAGTTATCCACCACCGCCTCAGTACCTTCAATGCCTGTGGGACATAGGATGGGAGATACCCATGCGATCTACGCAGATCACCCGGTCGCCCGCCATCCTCCCACTCACTCAGGAACAGCAAGAGCCAGCCCTTGCATGAACGCTCCCACAGCGAGGGCCCGTCCACAAAGATGGACTGGAGGTTGAACTTTACAAACACGACAGTGTAAAACACCACCGGATTGACCATGTCCAACCCCCCATGCCTCCGCTGCCGGTACGTGACCTCCCTTTTGATCAAATTTAGTCTGTTTCCCCACAAAAGCAGGAAGAACAGACTCATGATTCGGGCATAGAGAGATGCTGGCAACAGACAAACGTAGCTGACATAGAGAAACTCAGGCAGCAAGTATGTTTTAATCAGGCTCACCCTTTCCCTCAACGTCAGCTTCCAGCCTTTCCAGGCGTTCACTTTCCGAGATGCACCAACCAACCTGCTCTCCCAGTTTAGTTTGGGATAATCTTCCGGGCCAAAAAAGATGCCTAAAATTTTGACTTTTGGCTGGGGCACCGGGAAAACGTCCGGGAGGGCGAACTGCTCACCCTCCCTTCCCAACCAGAGAACCTCACTCTTCCCCCAGTTGACGAGCGACCCTGATGCCTCGGAGTAGCCTCCAATCTGCGTCTCCACAAACTGGGCCTCCTCTCAGCTAGACACCACCACCGAGACATCATCCGCATAAGCGACAACTCTCACTGCCAAATCTGAGCCACTGCAAGGCTCCACCGGGACCCCCCTCAGACGCCCGCAGTCAAGCCTCTTCACAAAGGGATCTACCGCAAAGACGTAGAGAAGGGGACTCAGCGGGCAACCCTGCCTGACACCAGAGTCCACAGGAAAGCAGGGACCCGTCCAACCGTTGACAAGGGGGAAGCTTTCCGCCCCCCTGTACAAAACCTCAAGCCAATTTACAAATTGGTCAGGCAGGCCGTATTTTCTCAGAAGAAGCCAGAGATACTCATGGCTCACCCGATCAAAAGCCTTCGCCTGATCTAATGCCAGCAGATACTGCCCATCCCCCGTTGCCCTGCACCTTTCCACAGCCTCCCGGACGCTCAGGACAGCACTAAATGCGCTACGGCCAGGAACTGCACAGTGCTGGGAGACTGACAGTAACTTGTCAGCGACAGCTGACATACGTGAAAATAATATCTTCGCCAGTATCTTCCTATCCATAGTGAGAAGGGCGATGGGCCGCCAATTCTCAATGACGGACGAATCTTTCCCCTTTGACAGGAGGATCAGAGCTGACCTTCTCATCGAGGGAGGCAACAGGCCTTTGGCCAAACACTCACAAAACACCTCCCTCAGAAGAGGGGCCAAGAGACCCTTAAAGGTTTTATAGAATTCCGCCGTGAAACCATCAGGCCCAGGCGACTTCTTTGGTGACAAAGAGTCAATGGCCTGTTCAACTTCAGCAACTGAGATCTCATCCGTCAAAGAGTCAGGGAGGTCAGACCCCACACGAAGCGGAGTCTCATCAAGGAAGTCCCTGACTTTCTCCATATCTAAAGGCTTCTTCTTCAGGAGGTCCGAAAAATGGTCCCTGATGACACCCAGGATCCCTGATTTGGACCGCACCAGCGATCCGGAGGAGTCCCTCAGGCCATGTACGACCTTCGAACTCACCGCCTCACCGCAGCTCCTGTAAGGATCCGGGGAGGAAAACTTCCCGTAATCCCTCTCAAGAACCAGGGAGGCGAGACGGTCGTACTGACACTCCCTCATCTGAAGCTTCAGATCAGATATCTGCTCCTGAGGGCCCCCAAAGGAAACCAGGTCGTCTAAACGCCTGCGCAACCTCTGGTAGGCCAGGTACTTAGAACTTGCCCGGTACCTAGAGACCCTACGGAAAAAGCCCTCCGACCTCTTCTTCACTACTTCCCACCATTCCTGGCGGGAGCAGCCGCTCTCAAGGAGCGAGGCCTGTTCCGTAAGAAAAGTCTCATAGGCTTCCCTGACTTCAGAGTCCTCGAGCAGCGACCCATTCAGTCGCCACAGACCCTTACCTTTCTGGGGGGTCTCGGCAACATTCAGAGTCACGGATACCATACAGTGATCAGAGAACTCCACCGCATGCAGCACAGGAGCCGCAAAGGCAGAGTCCCCCTTCAAAAAAAACCTGTCTAATCTACTCTTACAACTGCCTCGGGAGTAGGTGAACCCCGTGTGATTGGGGAGGCGACAAACATGCGCATCCACCAATCCGGCTTCCCTCACTATAGTATTCAAAAAAATACTATCATATCCCAGGGGGCCAGAGGCACCTGCCCGATCCTTTGATCTGGTGATCATGTTAAAATCACCGCCAAAGACCACCTGCTGGGACGTAAAAAGGTAGGGCTTGACCATCGTAAGGAGGCTCTTCCTGTCCCTCTTGGACTGGGGACCGTAAAAGTTGATGAGCCTAAGGAATTGCCCCCTCACGACGGCGTCGTCCACCAGACACCTACCAGTCTCCACCTCAATTACTCGTCGGCAAGCCACCGGACCAGTCTTAAAAAGGACCGCAACTCCACTGCAGGGCTCGGCCGCAAGAGACCAGAGGGAGGGCCCACACCTCCACTCCCTCTTCGCCAAGTGCACCTCTGCCACCGATGCTAGCCAGGTCTCTTGCAAAAACAAAATGTCAGCCTCAATCTGGCTGAGAAAAGTGAAGGCTGCAAAGCGAGCCGCCACAGAACGAACACTCGCGACGTTAATTGTCGCAAGACGTATTGGAGAGGGTACCGCCATCCTTAGTAATTGAATGGTTCGCATTCTCCTCTATTACCCAACACCTAAACATCTTCATCCTCGTCGGAATCCGTAAAGAACCAGTAACGGTTGTGGAGGGTAAGGGGAGGATCCCCACCATCAACCGTCACTGGCAACTTCCTTTTTCTTTTTTTATTTTTCTTTTTCTTCACCCACCCACCCTCCAGGACCTCCCTCCCGCCATCATCCTCCGAGCGCTCCTCACTCGAGGCCTCATTCAGCCTCTTGTAGAGGCCCTTACCAGGGCCAGAGGTGTCCATCTGGTCCTGCTCGGCAGGATCAGGGAAGGGACGAGATGGACCAGGGACAGGGGAGGGGGCAATAGGCACAGGAAGAGAAGGGGGTGGGGAAGGGGGGGCAGGGGGAACAGGAACAGACAAAGGAGGGGGAGAGGGGGAAGGTGGGGGTGGGGCAGGGGAAGGCAGATGGACAGGGACCCCAGGGACCCTCCCCCCAGATGGTTTTGGGGGACCCACAGGGGTTGTCCTGACCCCAGGACCCCTAGAGGCCCTAGGTGCCGGTACCGGAGGGACTGGTACACTAACATCAGGCGCAGCTGGAGCTGCCACATCCCCTCTGCGCCTGTTCGCCCTCTGCCTTTGCGGGCGAGGGTCAGGGCCAGGGGGGCCTGGCTGAGTCCCGCCTGGACCTGCGGGACCAGCGGCTGGCACCGACCCCCCCTCCTCCTGCCCCTCAGCTTGACCAGGACCACTACCTTCTGACCCATACCCACGGAAGGCCTTCGGGCACCGGCTAAAGGGGTGACCCAGCTCCCCACACAGGTTACAAACAATTAACCTGCAGGTGTCCGGCGAGTGCCCGAAGCCATTGCACCTCACGCAGCGAGGCATGGTACAATCTGCGCTGAGGTGCGCCGGGCTACCGCATTTAAAGCAGCGCCGAGGCTGGCCAGGGTAGAACACCAAGATCCTGTCCCTGCCAATAAAGGCACTGCCAGGGACATGGGTGACGCTGTTGCCTTGCCTTTTCAGGCGGATCTTGGCTGTCCACGCCCCTGTCCATACCCCACGCTCATCCAACACTTTTCTTAGCGGATTCTGCAGCTGCCCGTACCGCCCGAGCCAGGTCATTATATCCTCGGGCGGCAAAGACTCGTTTCTCACGAGTACTGTCAGGGTCTTTACCTCCTCCTGGCGGGACAGAGGGATGACCCTTACACTCTTCCAGGGGTCTGACTTCCTCACAATCTCATAGATGGTCAAAAACATTTCCATCGAGACAGAGGAAACGAAACTTATATCGAACTCCCTGGAGTTTGTGGGGTGAATTACAGCAAAGAGGTCAGAAACCTTGAACCTCAGTGCCAACACCCAGTCGATAATCTGTCCACGGGTAGGGCACTGGCCCGCCCCTTCCCACTTTAACTGCACCACATTGCGTCTCCTTCTCTCCAGACCCCCTGTACCCCTTGACCAGGCACCACCGCCCTGTGCCTGGTCTGCCGGGGGGCCCTAAAATTCTGGGCCCCGAACCGACCATACAGGGGGGCCAGAGGGACACTGGCGCCAGCCACTTGGGCAAAGGACCTCCCTTCCTTCAGGGCAGTCAGAAGGCCCGCCTCCTGTGGCTGGTCAAGCAAAACCGGGGCAGGAGGGGAACCCCCCGCAGGGATGGTGTCACCCACAGACCTCCCCTCACCCGCACCCACCTCACTCTGGGGTTCAGAACTCCCAACCTGCCTCCCCTCCTTCCTCCTTACAACCTGGGGTGGAGACACATCAGGGACTTCCCCCAAGATGGCCGCCAGCTGGCTGTCCCCCAAGTTGTCCCAGTCTGCCGGGACAGCATCAGCCTCACCTCCCACCTCCATGGCAGACTGGCCCACAGCACCACCCTGCGATCCCTCCAGGAGCCTTATAAAGGAGAGAGCCGGGCACTCCTCCTGCAGTGCCTCCATCCGGCTCTCTCCCCACCCCACAGAACGCTGGGCTGCTGGCAGCCCCTCCTCTGATCCCACCATACCATCCACCTCCACTTCCTGGACTGGGTGCGGGCCGGAAGTCGCACCAGACGCGGACCGGAAGTGGCCAGAATCCACCGCCGGCGGCACCTCCGGCAAGCCCGCCCCTCCCGGCTCCGCCCCCGACTCGCGGGAAACGCCCACCGCGGCTCCGGCGTCATTAGCCTCAGCGGGGACGCTCTGAGCCTGTGGATCATCCCGGGTCGATCCATCCACATCCTCCTCCCTCCTCCCTTCAACCTCCACCATCTCCTCCTCCCTCACCACAACCTCTCCCGCCACCACCACAGTCTCTATGGAGACCTCTCCATGTGCTACCCCCTCCCCCACAGCGTTCACAGGTGCAGCGGCCGCCATCTTGGCAGGACCGTCCTGCACCTCCCGCTGGTCACACACAGGGATCATGGGGGGTTTACAGCAGACAGTCCCGGCAGTCTCTATGGGGATCTTCACCACCTCCTCCTCCTCCACCACACAAGCTGATCGGGTGTTGATCGGAGCCTTCAGCCTGGCAGCAGCCAGCGGCTTCAGCAACACCACCGGCTTCAGGACTGCCCTACCTCCACCAACCAATCCCGTCTCCTGTGAGACCGGATCATTGGGTGCCCTACCCGGACCCTCCTGTGTCCCTGCCACAGACACAGGCTGGATGACAACAGGGGCCCCGGGACCCTCCTCAGTCTCACAAGCGGGGATCGTACCTGGTTGGGGGGTCACACTGCCGGCCTGCACTGCCTCCATCGCTGGCTCTGGAGCCGGTTCCTCCTGCGGGGGCTGCTGGGAAGGACCTCCCCGCCTTGCAGCCTGCTTCCCCTCCTGGCTGGCCCTCCGGATCTCACGGCGGATCTCCAGGCAAAATCCTCTTTCTCCTATGCCTCGTTCACATAGGCCGTCAACCAGATCCCAGGCCTCTGCACACTTTTGCTTCAGGAGGTCTATGGCCTCCTTAAACTCCTTCCTCCTGGAGCTGGTAGTATGGTCCCTCCTGTTACGGAGGTCTGACAGGATCTCCATGCTTTTACAGAAGGCAGCAGCGGCCTTCTGAATCAGGCCCTTCACTCTGCTCCTTCTCTTCCGGGTCTTTGACGGGTCTTCACCTGGCTGGGCCCGGGTCCAGTCGGACAAGATAGCTTGGGTCCCCAGGAATAGCCTCTCCTCCCTTGAAAGGTCCCGCAGACCAGGGATGATCTGGACTTCTCCAGGCCGGGCTGACTGCCCCGGACCTGGGCTTGAGGAGGCCATCACTCCCCTTCTCTCTCAGCACCTCTGGTTCTCTGGGAGCACCAGCAGCACGCGTCCTACTCCTTCGCTGTCTGGAGCTGGAAATTTTTGTTTATTATAAAACTGCTACCAAAAAGAACATAATCATAACATAAATAGACCATCCAGGTAAAATAAATATAACCATACTTAACAAAGGAAAATACATGAAACTACCATCAGAACATAAATAAACACACGTTACAAAAGAAATATCCACATGGCATATCACACTGCAAGCATCACCCATATACTTCTGGGGAGCTACTGCAGGCTGGGTCATGGCCACTTTAACTTAAGCTTAATATTAATATTTAAAAAAAAAACATATTCCTAACACTAAAACTAATACACCAAACCACACTGCACTACACTTCACACTGTTATTACAGGCGAGAACGTATAGACCAGGTCTGCCTGCAGCCTTACTTCAAAAATACCCAACTACAAAATCTAAGGGGAGTGGAAAGAACAGAAAGAAACCACCGCCCTTTCAAGGGAGAGAGTCTGGCTCAAGGAGGCTGGAAGTCAAAACCCCTCCATAAACGGGCACTCCTTTCCGCCCCGACTCTCTCCCTTTCCAGATTCCTCACCTTCACCAACTCCCGAAAGACATCGCCCACCACCTCATGCACGGACAGGATTTTGCCCCTAGTGGACACCAAACACCGAGCGTGCCAAGTGTAGTAAAGCACAACTGTACTAACTAGAAACAGTGATGACAACTCAAAACCCCTGTGGACTCTGAAGCTACCGTGCACCCTCTCAGAAACGGATAGGGCCGAGAGGCGGGGATAGCCAATGGCATCCTCCACTCCCCTCAGAACCTCCAGGTTGAAAGGGCACTGGACCAAAAAATGGTCCATGGTCTCCAGTACCCCTCCACACTCCTGACGAGGACAGTCTCTGTCATCTAGGTTCCGGTATTTTAGGTTTGCGCGGACATAGAGGCGTCCATGGAACGCCCTCCACGCAAGATCCCAAAATTTAGGTGGAATTCTCGGGGAATTCAAGAGGGCTAGCCCCTCCCCGAGGACTCTCTCCGGACAGTCCCTCAAAGCTAGTGGCTTCAAAATGTCCGAGGCCATGACCCTTGAGTGCAACTCACGCCGACCCATAGAGCCCACCTCAAGGGCAGTTATCCGCCACTGCCTTAGTACCTTCAGTGCCTGTGGGACATAAGATGGGAGATACCCGTGCGATCTACGCAGATCACCAGGCCGCCCCCCATCCTCCCACTCACTCAGAAACAGCAAGAGCCAGCCCTTGCATGAACGCTCCCACAGTGAAGGCCCGTCCACAAAGATGGACTGGAGGTTGAACTTCACAAACACGACGGTGAAAAACACCACCGGATTGACCATGTCCAACCCCCCATGCCTCCGCTGCCGGTACGTGACCTCCCTTTTAATCAGGTTTAGTCTGTTTCCCCACAAGAGCAGGAAAAACAGACTCATGATTCGAGCATAGAAAGATGCTGGCAACAGACAAACGTAGCTGACATAGAGAAATTCAGGCAGCAAGTATGTTTTGATCAGGCTCACCCTTTCCCTCAACGTCAGCTTCCAGCCTTTCCAGGCATTCACTTTCCGAGACGCACCAACCAACCTGCTCTCCCAGTTTAGCTTGGGATAGTCTTCCGGGCCGAAAAAGATGCCAAGAATTTTGATTTTAGGCAGGGGCTCTGGGAAAACGTCCGGGAGGGCGAACTACTCACCCTCCCTTCCCAACCAGAGAACCTCACTCTTCCCCCAGTTGACGAGCGACCCTGATGCCTCGGAGTAGCCTCCAATCTGCGTCTCCACAAACTGGGCCTCCTCTCGGCTAGACACCACCACCGAGACATCATCCGCATAAGCGACAACTCTCACTGCCAAATCTGAGCCACTGCAAGGCTCCACCGGGACCCCCCTCAGATGCCCGCAGTCAAGCCTCTTCACAAAGGGATCTACCGCAAAGACATAGAGAAGGGGACTCAGCGGGCAACCCTGCCTGACACCAGAGTCCACAGGAAAGCAGGGACCCGTCCAACCATTGACAAGGGGGAAGCTCTCAGCCCCCCTGTACAAAACCTTAAGCCAATTTACAAATTGGTCAGGCAGGCCGTATTTTCTCAGAAGAAGCCAGAGGTACTCATGGCTCACCCGATCAAAAGCCTTCGCCTGATCCAATGCCAGCAGGTACTGCCCGTCCCCCGCTGCCCTGCACCTTTCCACAGCCTCCCGGACGCTCAGGACAGCACTAAATGTGCTACGGCCAGGAACTGCGCAGTGCTGGGAGACCGACAGCAACTTGTTAGCGACAGCTGACATACGCAAAAACAATATCTTTGCCAGTATCTTCCTATCCGTAGTATGAAGGGCGATGGGCCGCCAATTCTCAATGACGGACGAATCTTTCCCCTTTGACAGGAGGATCAGAGCTGACCTTCTCATCGAGGGAGGCAACAGGCCCTTGGCCAGACACTCACAAAACACCTCCCTCAGAAGAGGGGCCAAGAGACCCTTAAAGGTTTTATAAAACTCCGCCGTGAGACCATCAGGCCCAGGCGACTTCTTTGGTGACAAAGAGTCAATGGCCTGTTCAACCTCAGCTACTGAGATCTCATCTGTCAAAGAGTCAGGGAGGTCAGACCCCGCATGGAGCGGAGTCCCATCAAGGAAGTCCCTGACTTTCTCCATATCTAAAGGCTTCTTCTTCAGGAGGTCCGAAAAGTGGTCCCTGATGACGCCCAGGATCCCTGATTTGGACCGCACCAGTGATCCAGAGGAGTCCCTCAGGCCATGTATGACCTTCGAACTCACCGCCTCTCCACAGTTCTTGTAAGGATCCGGGGAGGAGAACTTCCCGTAATCCCTCTCAAGGACCAGGGAGGCGAGACGGTCATACTGACACTCCCTCATCTGAAGTTTCAGATCGGATATCTGTTCCTGAGGGCCACCAAAGGAAATCAGGTCATCTAAACGCCTGCGCAACCTCTGGTAAGCCAGGTACTTAGAACTTGCCCGGTACCTAGAGACCCTACGGAAAAAGCCCTCCGACCTCTTCTTCACTACCTCCCACCATTCCTGGCGGGAGCAGCCGCTCTCAAGGAGCGAGGCCTGTTCCGTAAGAAAGGTCTCATAGGCCTCCCTGACTTCAGAGTCCTCGAGCAGCGACCCATTCAGTCGCCACAAACCCTTACCTTTCTGGGGGGTCTCGGCAACATTCAGAGTCACGGATACCATACAGTGATCAGAGAACTCCACCGCATGCAGCACAGGAGCCGCAAAGGCAGAGTCCCCCTTCAAAAAAAACCTGTCTAATCTACTCTTACAACTGCCTCGGGAGTAGGTAAACCCCGTGTGATTGGGGAGGCGGCAAACGTGCGCATCCACCAATCCGGCTTCCCTCACTATAGTATTCAGAAAAATACTATCATATCCCAGGGGGCCAGAGGCACCTGCCCGATCCTTTGATCTGGTGATCATGTTAAAATCACCGCCAAAGACCACCTGCTGGGACGTAAAAAGGTAGGGCTTGACCATCGTAAGGAGGCTCTTCCTGTCCCTCTTGCACTGGGGACCGTAAAAGTTGATGAGCCTAAGGAATTGCCCCCTCACGACGGCGTCCACCACCAGACACCTACCAGTCTCCACCTCAATTACTCGTCGGCAAGCCACCGGACCAGTCTTAAAAAGGACCGCAACTCCACTGCAGGGCTCGGCCGCAAGAGACCAGAGGGAGGGCCCACACCTCCACTCCCTCTTCGCCAAGTGCACCTCTGCCACCGATGCTAGCCAGGTCTCTTGCAAAAACAAAATGTCAGCCTCAATCTGGCTGAGAAAAGTGAAGGCCGCAAAGCGAGCCGCCACAGAACGAACACTCGCGACGTTAATTGTCGCAAGACGTATTGGAGAGGGTACCGCCATCCTTAGTAATTGAATGGTTTGCATTCTCCTCTGTTACCCAACACCTAAACATCTTCATCCTCATCCGAGTCGGTGAAGAACCAGTAACGGTTGTGGAGGGTAAGGGGAGGATCCCCACCATCAACCGTCACTGGCAACCTCCTTTTTCTTTTTTTGTTTTTCTTTTTCTTCACCCACCCACCCTCCAGGACCTCCCTCCCGCCATCATCCTCCGAGCGCCCCTCACTCGAGGCCTCATTCAGCCTCTTGAAGAGGCCCTTACCAGGGCCAGAGGTGTCCATCTGGTCCTGCTCGGCAGGATCAAGGGGGGGACGAGATGGACCAGGGACAGGGGAGGGGGCAATAGGCACAGGAAGAGAAGGGGGTGGGGAAGGGGGGGCAGGGGGAACAGGAACAGACAAAGGAGGGGGAGAGGGGGAAGGTGGGGGTGGGGCAGGGGAAGGCAGATGGACAGGGACCCCAGGGACCCTCCCCCCAGATGGTTTTGGGGGACCCACAGGGGTTGTCCTGACCCCAGGACCCCTAGAGGCCCTAGGTGCCGGTACCGGAGGGACCGGTTTACTAACATCAGGCGCAGCTGGAGCTGCCACATCCCCTCTGCGCCTGTTCGCCCTCTGCCTTTGCGGGCGAGGGTCAGGGCCAGGGGGGCCTGACTGAGTCCCGCCTGGACCTGCGGGACCAGTGGCTGGCACCGACCCCCCCTCCTCCTGCCCCTCAGCTTGACCAGGACCACTACCTTCTGACCCATACCCACGGAAGGCCTTCGGGCACCGGCTAAAGGGGTGACCCAGCTCCCCACAAAGGTTACAAACAATTAACCTGCAGGTGTCCGGCGAGTGCCCGAAGCCATTGCACCTCACGCAGCGAGGCATGGTACAATCTGCGCTGAGGTGCGCCGGGCTACCGCATTTAAAGCAGCGCCGAGGCTGGCCAGGGTAGAACACCAAGATCCTGTCCCTGCCAATAAAGGCACTGCCAGGGACATGGGTGACACTGTTGCCTTGCCTTTTCAGGCGGATCTTGGCTGTCCACGCCCCCGTCCATACCCCACGCTCATCCAACACTTTTCTTAGTGGATTCTGCAGCTGCCCGTACCGCCCGAGCCAGGTCATTATATCCTCGGGCGGCAAAGACTCGTTTCTCACGAGTACTGTCAGGGTCTTTACCTCCTCCTGGCGGGACAGAGGGATGACCCTTACACTCTTCCAGGGGTCTGACTTCCTCACAATCTCATAGATGGTCAAAAACATTTCCATCGAGACAGAGGAAACAAAACTTATATCGAACTCCCTGGAGTTTGTGGGGTGAATTACAGCAGAGGTCAGAAACCTTGAACCTCAGTGCCAACACCCAGTCGATAATCTGTCCACGGGTAGGGCACTGGCCCGCCCCTTCCCACTTTAACTGCACCACATTACGTCTCCTTCTCTCCGGACCCCCTGCACCCCTTGACCAGGCACCACCGCCCTGTGCCTGGTCTGCCGGGGGGGCCCTAAAATTCTGGGCCCCGAACCGACCATACAGGGGGGCCAGAGGGACACTGGCGCCAGCCACTTGGGCAAAGGACCTCCCTTCCTTCAGGGCAGTCAGAAGGCCCGCCTCCTGTGGCTGGTCAAGCAAAACCGGGGCAGGAGGGGAACCCCCCGCAGGGATGGTATCACCCACAGACCTCCCCTCACCCGCACCCACCTCACTCTGGGGTTCAGAACCCCCAACCTGCCTCCCCTCCTTCCTCCTCACAACCTGGGGTGGAGGCACATCAGGGACTTCCCCCAAGATGGCCACCAGCTGGCTGTCCCCCAAGTTGTCCCAGTCTGCTGGGACAGCATCAGCCTCACCTCCCACCTCCATGGCAGACTGGCCCACAGCACCACCCTGCGATCCCTCCAGGAGCCTTATAAAGGAGAGAGCCGGGCACTCCTCCTGCAGTGCCTCCATCCGGCTCTCTCCCCACCCCACAGAACGCTGGGCTGCTGGCAGCCCCTCCTCTGATCCCACCATACCATCCACCTCCACTTCCTGGACTGGGTGCGGGCCGGAAGTCGCACCAGACGCGGACCGGAAGTGGCCAGAATCCACCGCCGGCGGCACCTCCGGCAAGCCCGCCCCTCCCGGCTCCGCCCCCGACTCGCGGGAAACGCCCACCGCGGCTCCGGCGTCATTAGCCTCAGCGGGGACGCTCTGAGCCTGTGGATCATCCCGGGTCGATCCATCCACATCCTCCTCCCTCCTCCCTTCAACCTCCACCATCTCCTCCTCCCTCACCACAACCTCTCCCGCCACCACCACAGTCTCTATGGAGACCTCTCCATGTGCTACCCCCTCCCCCACAGCGTTCACAGGTGCAGCGGCCGCCATCTTGGCAGGTCCGTCCTGCACCTCCCGCTAGTCACACACAGGGATCATGGGGGGTCTACAGCAGACAGTCCCGGCAGTCTCTATGGGGATCTTCACCACCTCCTCCTCCTCCACCACACAAGCTGATCGGGTGTTGATCGGAGCCTTCAGCCTGGCAGCAGCCAGCGGCTTCAGCAACACCACCGGCTTCAGGACTGCCCTACCTCCACCAACCAATCCCATCTCCTGTGAGACCGGATCATTGGGTGCCCTACCCGGACCCTCCTGTGTCCCTGCCACAGACACAGGCTGGATGACAACAGGGGCCCGGGGACCCTCCTCAGTCTCACAAGCGGGGATCGTACCTGGTTGGGGGGTCACACTGCCGGCCTGCACTGCCTCCATCGCTGGCTCTGGAGCCGGTTCCTCCTGCGGGGGCTGCTGGGAAGGACCTCCCCGCCTTGCAGCCTGCTTCCCCTCCTGGCTGGCCCTCCGGATCTCACGGCGGATCTCCAGGCAAAATCCTCTTTCTCCTATGCCTCGTTCACATAGGCCGTCAACCAGATCCCAGGCCTCTGCACACTTTTGCTTCAGGAGGTCTATGGCCTCCTTAAACTCCTTCCTCCTGGAGCTGGTAGTATGGTCCCTCCGGTTACGGAGGTCTGACAGGACCTCCATGCACCTACAGAAGGCAGCAGCAGCCTTCTGAATTAGGCCCTTCACCCTGCTCCTTCTCTTCCGGGTCTTTGACGGGTCTTCACCTGGCTGGGCCCGGGTCCAGTCGGACAAGATAGCTTGGGTCCCCAGGAATAGCCTCTCCTCCCTTGAAAGATCCCGCAGACCAGGGATGATCTGGACTTCACCAGGCCGGGCCAGCTGCCCCGAGCCTGGGCTTGAGGAAGCCATCCTTCCCCCTCTCACTTCAGCAGCTCTGGTTCTCTGGGAGCACTAGCAGCACACGTCTTACTCCTTCCAAGGTTGGAGCTGGAGAATTTTTTATTTATGTTATACAGCTACCAAACAAAGCATAATAGTACAAAAAGGAAATAACATAAACAGACCATCCTGGTAAAATTAAAACATAGTAAACAAACAAACATTACATAACTTCAAATTAAACAAAACAGGCCCTAGAAGCCTTTAAACATAAAACTGTACACCCAATAGGCACACCATCTGCTGGCCACACCTCAGAAAACTGGGAAGCCACTGCAGGACTTGGCTATAGCCATCATTATTACCCCAAAACATAATTACCCCAACTTAACATCCCAACATAACATCCCCTAGGCCTTACAGGCCATTAACTCTGACTTTTGGCTACCGTCTGCTGGCCATACCCATAACCTGGGGGCCACTGCAAGGACAGATCACAGCCACTTAAATCCTACCTAAATATTCAGAAAAAATAAAGCAAACCACACAACACTGCAATACAAACCACACCCTATTACAGGCGAGAACGTATAGACCAGGTTTGTCTGCAGCCATACATCAAAAGAAGTCTAAACAAAATCTAAGGGGGAAGTGGAAAGGACAGAAAGATCCACCACCCTTCAAGGAAAAGAGTCTGGCTCAAGGTGGCTGGAAGTTGAAACCCCTCCATAAACGGGCACACCTCGCCGCCCCGACTCTTTCCCTTTCCAGACTCCTCACCTTCACCAACTCCCGAAAAATATCACCCACCACCTCATGCACGGACAGGATTTTGCCCCTAGTGGACACCAGAGACCGAGCGTGCCAAGTGTAGTAGAGCACAACTGTACTGACTAGAAAAAGTGACGACAACTCAAAACCCCTGTGGACTCTGAAGTTACCGTACACCCTCTCAGGAACGGACAGGGCCGAGAGGCGAGGATAGCCGATGGCATCCTCCACTCCCCTCAGAACCTCCAGGTTGAAAGGGCACTGGACCAAAAAATGGTCCATGGTTACAGTACCCCCCCACAATCCTGACGAGGACAGTCTCTGTCATCTAGGTTCCGGTACTTTAGGTTTGCGCGGACGTAGAGGCGTCCATGGAACGCCCTCCACGCAAGATCCCAAAATTTAGGTGGAATTCTCGGGGAATTCAAGAGGGCTAGCCCCTCCCCGAGGACTCTCTCCGGACAGTCCCTCAAAGCCAGTGGCTTCAAAATGTCCGAGGCCATGACCCTCGAGTGCAGCTCACGCCGACCCATAGAGCCCACCTCAAGGGCAGTTATCCGCCACTGCCTCAGTACCTTCAATGCCTGCGGGACATAAGATGGGAGATACCCGTGCGATCTACGTAGATCACCAGGCCGCCCCCCATCCTCCTACTCACTCAGGAACAGCAAGAGCCAGCCCTTGCATGAACGCTCCCACAGCGAGGGCCCGTCCACAAAGATGGACTGGAGGTTGAACTTTACAAACATGACAGTGAAAAACACCACCGGGTTGACCATGTCCAACCCCCCATGCCTCCGCTGCCGGTACGTGACCTCTCTTTTGATCAGGTTCAGTCTGTTTCCCCACAAGAGCAGGAAAAACAGACTCATGATTCGAGCATAGAAAGAAGCTGGCAACAGACAAACGTAGCTGACATAGAGAAATTCAGGCAGCAAGTATGTTTTGATCAGGCTCACCCTTTCCCTCAGCGTCAGCTTCCAGCCTTTCCAGGCATTCACTTTCCGAGACGCACCAACCAACCTGCTCTCCCAGTTTAGCTTGGGATAGTCTTCCGGGCCGAAAAAGATGCCAAGAATTTTGATTTTAGGCAGGGGCTCTGGAAAAACGTCCGGAAGGGCAAACTGCTCGCCCTCCCTTCCCAACCAGAGAACCTCACTCTTCCCCCAGTTGACCAACGAACCCGATGCCTCGGAGTAGCCCCCAATCTGTGTTTCCACAAACTGGGCCTCCTCTCGGCTAGACACCACCACCGAGACATCGTCCGCATAGGCCACTACCCTCACTGCCAAATCTGAGCCACTGCAAGGCTCCACCGGGACCCCCCTCAAACGCCCGCAGTCAAGCCTCCTCACGAAGGGATCTACCGCAAAGACGTAGAGAAGGGGACTCAGCGGGCAACCCTGCCTGACACCAGAGTCCACAGGAAAGCAGGGACCCTTCCAACCATTGACAAGAGGGAAGCTCTCCGCCCCCCTATACAAAATCTCGAGCCAATTGACAAATTGGTCAGGCAGGCCGTATTTTCTCAGAAGAAGCCAGAGATACTCATGGCTCACCCGATCAAAAGCCTTCGCCTGGTCCAATGCCAGCAGATACCGCCCATCTCCCGTTGCCCTGCACCTTTCCACGGCCTCCCGGACGCTCAGGACAGCACTAAATGTGCTACGGCCAGGAACCGCACAGTGCTGAGAGACTGACAGTAACTTGTCGGCGACAGCCGACATACGCGAAAACAATATCTTTGCCAGAATTTTTCTATCCGTAGTGAGAAGGGCAATAGGACGCCAATTCTCAATGACGGACGAATCTTTCCCCTTTGACAGGAGAATCAGTGCTGACCTTCTCATCGAGGGAGGCAGCAGGCCGTTGGCCAAACACTCACAGAACACCTCCCTCAGAAGAGGGGCCAAAAGACCCTTGAAGGTTTTATAGAACTCAGCCGTGAGACCATCAGGTCCAGGCGATTTCTTTGGTGACAAAGAGTCAATGGCCCGCTCAACCTCAGCAACTGAGATCTCATCTGTCAAAGAGTCAGGGAGGTCAGACCCCACACGAAGCGGGGTCCCATCAAGGAAGTCCCTGACCTTCTCCATATCTAAAGGCTTCTTCTTCAGGAGGTCCGAAAAATGGTCCCGAATGACCCCCAGGATCCCTGATTTGGACCGCACCAGTGATCCAGAGGAGTCCCTCAGGCCATGTACGACCTTCGAACTCACCGCCTCACCACAGCTCCTGTAAGGATCCGGGGAGGAAAACTTCCCGTAATCCCTCTCAAGGACCAGGGAGGCGAGACGGTCGTACTGACACTCCCTCATCTGAAGCTTCAGATCGGATATCTGCTCCTGAGGGCCACCAAAGGAGATCAGGTCATCTAAACGCCTGCGCAGCCTCTGGTAGGCCAGGTACTTGGAACTCGCCCGGTACCTAGAGACCCTCCGGAAAAAGCCCTCCGACCTTTTCTTCACTACTTCCCACCATTCCTGGCGGGAGCAGCCGCTCTCAAGGAGCGAGGCTTGTTCCAGGAGAAAGGTCTCGTAGGCTTCCCTAATCTCAGAGTCCTCGAGTAGCGACCCATTCAGTCGCCACAACCCCTTCCCTTTCTGAGGGGTCTCGGCAACATTCAGAGTCACAGATACCATACAGTGATCGGAGAACTCCACCGCATGCAGCACAGGAGCCGCAAAGGCAGAGTCCCCCTTTAAAAAAAACCTGTCTAACCTACTCTTACAACTACCTCTGGAGTATGTGAACCCCGTGTGACTGGGGAGGCGGCAAACGTGCGCATCCACCAGTCCGGCTTCCCTCACTATAGTATTCAAAAAAATACTATCATATCCCAGGGGGCCAGAGGCACCTGCCCGATCCTTTGATCTGGTGATTGTATTAAAATCACCGCCAAAGACTACCTGCTGGGACGTAAAAAGGTAAGGCTTGACCGCCGTAAGGAGGCTCTTCCTGTCCCTCTTGGACTGGGGACCGTAGAAATTGATGAGCCTAAGGAATTGCCCCCTCACGACGGCGTCCACCACCAAACACCTACCAGTCTCCACTTCAATTACTCGCCGGCAAGCCACCGGACCAGTCTTAAAAAGGACCGCAACTCCACTGCAGGGCTCGGCCGCAAGAGACCAGAGGGAGGGCCCACATCTCCACTCCCTCTTCGCCAAATGCACCTCTGCCACCGATGCTAGCCAGGTCTCCTGCAAAAACAAAATGTCAGCCTCAATCTGGCTGAGAAAAGTGAAGGCCGCAAAGCGAGCCGCCACAGAACGGACACTCGCGACATTAATAGTCGCAAGGCGTATTGGAGAGGGTACCGCCATCATTAGTAATTGAAAGGCTTACGTTCTCCTCTGCTACAATCTACAAGTCCTCACTCTCGTCCGAGTCCGTGAAAAACCAATATCGATTGGACAGGACGAGAGGAGGCTGACCCCCATCATAACTGGTCCCACCCTCAGCCCCAGGGACCTTCCTCTTCCTTTTTTTATTTTGTTTTTTCTTTTTCTTTTCCCACCCAACCTCCTCCACCACACCACCATCCTCCACCTCGGAATGGCCGCTCGAAGCTACCTTCGAGCGCTTGAGGTGGCCCTGCCCAGGCCCAGAGGTGTCCATCAGGTCCTCTTGGACCGACGGTACAGGAGGGGGGCAAGAGGGGCCTGAAACAGAGGGAACAACAGGGGGGGGGAGGGGAAGGGGACTGGGGGACAACAGGGACTGGGACAGAAGGGGGGGAGGGGACGGGACAGGGGAGGGCAAATTGGCAGGGGGAGGGGCCCCGGGGGCGCCCCTACCAGATGGTTTTTGGGAGGCACCCACTGATCTAGCTTGGGCACCAGGGGCTGCCTTGGCACCAGAACCCCTTGAGGCCCTTGGTGCTGGCACCGGGGGAACAGGACCTGCAGGCGCAGCGGGTGCTGCCATGTCCCCTTGTCTCCGCCTACCTGACCTTTGCCTCTGGGGACGAGGCTCGGAAGGCCCTGGCTGAGCCCCCGAACCCTCGGCACCCGCAGTAGGCACTGAACCCCTCCCTTCCTCCTGCCCCCCAGCTTGACCAAAACCACTACCTTCTGACGTATACCCACGGAAGGCCTTCGGGCACCGGCTAAAGGGGTGACCCAGTTCCCCACACAGGTTGCACACAATCAACCTGCAGGTGTCCGGCGAGTGCCCGAAGCCATTGCACCTCACGCAGCGCGGCATGGTACAGTCTGCGCTGAGGTGCGCTGGGCTGCCGCACTTAAAACAGCGCCGAGGTTGGCCGGGGTAAAAGGCCAAGATCCTGTCCCTGCCAATAAAAGCACTGCCAGGGACGTGCATAACGGTGTTACCTTGCCTTTTCAGGCGGATCTTGGCCGACCAAGCCCCGGTCCATACCCCACGCTCGTCCACCACTTTCCTCAGTGGACACTGCAGCTGCCCATACCGCCCGAGCCAGGTCATTATATCCTCGGGCGGCAGGGACTCGTTTCTCACGAGTACTGTCAGGGTCTTCACCTCCTCTTGGCGGGACAGAGGGACGACCCTTACATTCTTCCAGGGATCCGATTTCCTCACAATCTCATAGATGGTCAGAAACATTTCCATCGAGACGGGGGAAACGAAGCTCACATCAAACTCCCTGGAATTTGTGGGGTGGATTACAGCGAAAAGATCAGAGACCTTGAACCTTAACGCCAACACCCAATCGATAATCTGTCCTCTTGTGGGGCACTGCCCTGCCCCTTCCCATTTTAACTGCACCACATTCCGTCTCCTTCTCTCCGGACCCCCTGTACCCCTTGACCAGGCACCGCCACCCTGTGCCTGGTCTGCCGGAGGGGCCCGGAAATTCTGAGCCCCAAACCGGCCATACAGGGGGGCCAGAGGGACACTGGCGCCAGCCACCTGGGCAAAGGACCTCCCTTCCTTCAGGGCTGTCAGAAGGCCCGCCTCCTGTGGCTGGTCAAGCAAAACACCAGGGGCAGGAGATGAACCCACCCCAGGACTAACGTTTCCCGCAACCCCACTTCCCTCCCCAACCACATCAACCTGGGGTTGAGAATCCCCACCTGACCTCACCTCCTTTCTCCTTACCACCTGAGGAGGAGGTTCACATGGGGTATCCCCCAAGATGGCCGCCAGCTGACTGCCCTGCAGACTGCTCTCCCAGTCTGCTGGAGCAGTCCCACCTTCCTCCTCCATCACACAGGCCTGATCCTCCCCCTGCCCTTGGGATCCCTCCATCAGCCTGATAAAATCCAAGGCTGGACATTCCCCCTGGAGGTCACCCATCTTACTCTCCCCCCACCCTGCCATTTGTTGGCCTGCCGGCAGACTCACCCCAGAATCCTCCATGCTGTTTCCAGCCACTTCCGGGCCGAGCCGCGGACCGGAAGTCTCCGGGGACACTGACCGGAAGTGGCCGCGAGACACCTCCCGCGGCTCTTCCGGCAAGCCCGCCCCTCCCGGCCCCTCCCCCACCTCGCGGGCGACGCCCGCTGCGGCTCCGGCGCCATTAGCCACTGGCGGGACACAGGGAGCCTGTGGATCATCTTCCCCCGCATCTTGCGGAGGAAGCGATCCAGCCTCAACCACCACCCCTTCCCTCTCTGCCATCACCACCTCCGAAACTGGACCAGGAATCGCTACCAGAGTCACATTGGTAAGTCCGTTTTTAGCACGTTTCCCCCTCCCCCATAGCGTGTGTCTGTGCAGCGGCCGCCATCTTGGCAGATTCGCCCTGCACTACCGGGACACACACTGGGCTCATCAGGGTACTATCTTGGGGGGTCACAGTCCCGGGATCCATGGTAGCCAGCTTGGTCTCCTCACCACCGATCTTCCGGGTCTTCAGGGTCTTCTGGGTGCCTGTCAGCAGCGGCGATAGCACCACCACCGGTTTTAAAATCACCGCCCTGCCCCCACCAGCCGCACCAGCCTCCCGCTGCACTGCTTCCTCGGGTTCCCTACCCGGCTCTACCTGTTCCCCAGCCTTAACCACAGACTGGGCTGACACAGGGAGCCGGGGACCCTCCACAGTTTCACGAGCAGGGGCCGTGCCGGGCTGGGAAGCCTCCGCACTGCCATCGGTCTCCATAGCGTTCTCCACCTCCACCTCCACCTCCGGTCCCACAGGATCCGGCTCTCTCCTTCCAGCCTCCGCCTGCGAGGCCTGCACAGAAGGCTGACCCCCACGTCTCATGGCCTGGGTTCCCTCCTGGCTGGCTCTCCTGATCTCACGCCGCACCTCCAGGCAGAAGCCACGTTCTCCAATGCCCCTCTCACACAGGCCGTCAATCAAGTCCCATTCCTGGGCACACTGGGCCTTCAGGGACTCAATAGCCTCTCTGTACTCCTTCCTCCGGGAGCTACTCGCCCTGTCCCGGCGATTCCGGAGGTTGGACAGGACCTCCATCTTCTTGGAGAAGGCTAAAGACGCCTTCTGCACAAGCCCCTTCACCTTGGCCCTCCGCTTTCTCGTCTGGGACGGATCCTCTCCTGGCTGGGCCCGGGTCCAATCAAGGATAGTGAACTGGGTCCCCAAAAATAGCTTCTCATCCCTGGACAGGTCTTTCAGTCCAGGGATGGTATGAGCATCTCCAGGCCGGGCCAGCTGCCCCGAGCCTGGGCTGGAGGAGGCCATCTCCCCCTCTCTCTCCACTGTCTGGATCTCCTGCAGAGCACCAGCAGCACGCGTCCTACTCCCTCGCTGTCTGGAGCTGGAAATTTTATTTTATTTTAAACAGCTACCAAAATTAAACATTTGTACATAACAGAAAAACAAAACAGAAACAATCCCAATCCGGTAGAATAACATAGTAAATTAAACTCAAATTTCTGAAAAAAACTACAAACATATAATAGGCCCTAAGCCTGTACGATCATGAGCATAAAAGAATGGCATACTGCCTGCTGGCATCACCCATAATTTTGGGGAGCCACTGCACTGGCAGGTCATGACCATCCATGGCATATATCAAACTAAAAACTGAAACTTAAAACTTAAACTTATACCTTAAAACTGATTATACAAACAAAACTACTAACACCCTAACACAGCACTACACTTCACACCCATTTACACAGGCGAGAATGCATAGACCCGGTTTGTCCGCAGCCCTACTTCAAAAAGTAACCCAAGACAAAATCTAAAGGGGAGTGGAAAGGACAGCAAGAACCACCACCCCACAAGGAAGAGAGTCCGGCTCAAGGTGGCTGGAAGTTAAAACCCCTCCATAAACGGGCACACCTCACCGCCCCGACTCTCTCCCTTTCCAGACTCCTCACCTTCACCAGTTCCCGAAAGATATCACCCACCACCTCATGCACCGACAGGATTTTGTCCCTAGTGGACACCAGAGCCCGAGCGTGCCAAGTGTAGTAAAGCACTACTGTACTAACTAAAAAAAGTGACGATAACTCAAAACCCCTATGAACTCTGAAGTTACCGTACACCCTCTCAGGAAGGGACAGGGCCGAGAGGCGGGGATAGCCGATGGCATCCTCCACTCCCCTCAGAACCTCCAGGTTGAAAGGGCACTGGACCAAAAAATGGTCCATGGTCTCCAGTACCCCCCCACACTCCTGACGAGGACAGTCTCTGTCATCGAGGTTCCGGTATCTTAGGTTTGCACGGACGTAAAGGCGTCCATGGAATGCCCTCCATGCAAGATCCCAAAATTTAGGTGGAATTCTCGGGGAATTCAGAAGGGCTAACCCCTCCCCGAGGACTCTCTCCGGACAGTCCCTCAAGGCCAGTGGCTTCAAAATGTCCGAGGCCATGACCCTTGAGTGCAGCTCACGCCGACCCATAGAGCCTACCTCAAGAGCAGTTATCCGCCACCGCCTCAGTACCTTCAATGCCTGCGGGACGTAGGATGGGAGATACCCATGCGATCTGCGCAGATCACCAGGCCTCCCCCCATCCTCCCACTCACTCAAGAACAGCAAGAGCCAGCCCTTGCATGAGCGCTCCCACAGCGAAGGCCCGTCCACAAAGATGGACTGGAGGTTGAACTTTACAAACACGACAGTGAAGAACACCACCGGATTGACCATGTCCAACCCCCCATGCCTCCGCTGCCGGTACGTGACCTCCCTCTTGATCAAGTTAAGTCTGTTTCCCCACAAGAGCAGGAAAAACAGACTCATGATTCGAGCATAGAGAGATGCTGGCAACAGACAAACGTAGCTGACATAGAGAAACTCAGGCAGCAAGTATGTTTTAATCAGGCTCACCCTTTCCCTCAACGTCAGCTTCCAGCCTTTCCAGGCGTTCACTTTCCGAGACGCACCAACCAACCTGCTCTCCCAGTTTAGCTTGGGATAATCTTCCGGGCCAAAAAAGATGCCTAAAATTTTGACTTTTGGTTGGGGCACCGGGAAAACGTCCGGAAGGGCGAACTGCTCACCCTCCCTTCCCAACCAGAGAACTTCACTCTTCTCCCAGTTGACAAGCGACCCTGATGCCTCGGAATAGCCTCCAATCTGCGTCTCCACAAACTGGGCCTCCTCTCGGCTAGACACCACCACCGAGACATCATCCACATAGGCGACAACTCTCACTGCCAAATCTGAGCCACTGCAAGGCTCCACCGGGACCCCCCTCAGACGCCCGCAGTCAAGCCTCTTCACAAAGGGATCTACCGCAAAGACGTAGAGAAGGGGACTCAGCGGGCAACCCTGCCTGACACCAGAGTCCACAGGAAAGCAGGGACCCGTCCAACCATTGACAAGGGGGAAGCTCTCAGCCCCCCTATACAAAACCTCCAGCCAATTTACAAATTGGTCAGGCAGGCCGTATTTTCTCAGAAGAAGCCAGAGGTACTCATGGCTCACCCGATCAAAAGCCTTAGCCTGATCCAATGCCAGCAGATACTGCCCATCCCCCGTTGCCCTGCACCTTTCCACAGCCTCCCGGACGCTCAGGACAGCACTAAATGTGCTACGGCCAGGAACTGCACAGTGCTGGGAGACTGACAGTAACTTGTCAGCAACAGCTGACATACGCGAAAATAATATCTTCGCCAGTATCTTCCTATCCGTAGTGAGAAGGGCGATGGGCCGCCAATTCTCAATAACGGACGAATCTTTCCCCTTTGACAGGAGGATCAGAGCTGACCTTCTCATCGAGGGAGGCAACAGGCCTTTGGCCAAACACTCACAAAACACCTCCCTCAGAAGAGGGGCCAAGAGACCCTTAAAGGCTTTATAGAACTCCGCCGTGAAACCATCAGGCCCAGGCGACTTCTTTGGTGACAAAGAGTCAATGGCCTGTTCAACTTCAGCAACTGAGATCTCATCCGTCAAAGAGTCAGGGAGGTCAGACCCCACACGAAGCGGAGTCTCATCAAGGAAGTCCCTGACCTTCTCCATATCTAAAGGCTTCTTCTTCAGGAGGTCCGAAAAATGGTCCCTGATGACGCCCAGGATCCCTGATTTGGACCGCACCAGTGATCCAGAGGAGTCCCTCAGGCCATGTACGACCTTCAAACTCACCGCCTCACCGCAGCTCTTGTAAGGATCCGGGGAGGAAAACTTCCCGTAATCCCTCTCAAGAACCAGGGAGGCGAGACGGTCGTACTGACACTCCCTCATCTGAAGCTTCAGATCGGATATCTGCTCCTGAGGGCCCCCAAAGGAAATCAGGTCGTCTAAACGCCTGCGCAACCTCTGGTAGGCCAGGTACTTAGAACTTGCCCGGTACCTAGAGACCCTACGGAAAAAGCCTTCCGACCTCTTCTTCACTACTTCCCACCATTCCTGGCGGGAGCAGCCGCTCTCAAGGAGCGAGGCCTGTTCCGTAAGAAAAGTCTCATAGGCTTCCCTAACTTCAGAGTCCTCGAGCAGCGACCCATTCAGTCGCCACAAACCCTTACCTTTCTGAGGGGTCTCGGCAACATTCAGAGTCACAGATACCATACAGTGATCAGAGAACTCCACCGCATGCAGCACAGGAGCCGCAAAGGCAGAGTCCCCCTTCAAAAAAAACCTGTCTAATCTACTCTTACAACTGCCTCGGGAGTAGGTGAACCCCGTGTGATTGGGGAGGCGGCAAACGTGCGCATCCACCAATCCGGCTTCCCTCACTATAGTATTCAGAAAAATACTATCATATCCCAGGGGGCCAGAGGCACCTGCCCGATCCTTTGATCTAGTGACCATGTTAAAATCACCGCCAAAGACCACCTGCTGGGACGTAAAAAGGTAGGGCTTGACCATCGTAAGGAGGCTCTTCCTGTCCCTCTTGGACTGGGGACCGTAAAAATTGATGAGCCTAAGGAATTGCCCCCTCACGACGGCGTCCACCACCAGACACCTACCAGTCTCCACCTCAATTACTCGTCGGCAAGCCACCGGACCAGTCTTAAAAAGGACCGCAACTCCACTGCAGGGCTCGGCCGCAAGAGACCAGAGGGAGGGCCCACACCTCCACTCCCTCTTTGCCAAATGCACCTCTGCCACCGATGCTAGCCAGGTCTCTTGCAAAAACAAAATGTCAGCCTCAATCTGGCTGAGAAAAGTGAAGGCCGCAAAGCGAGCCGCCACAGAACGAACACTTGCGACGTTAATAGTCGCAAGACGTATTGGAGAGGGTACCGCCATCCTTAGTAATTGAATGGTTTGCATTCTCCTCTGTTACCCAAAACCTAAACATCCTCACTATCATCCGAGTCTGTGAAAAACCAGTAGCGGTTGTGGAGGGTAAGGGGAGGATCTCCACCATCAACCGCTACTGGCAACTTTCTCTTCCTTTTTTTTTTTTTTTTTTTTTTTTTCTTTTTAACCCACCCTCCCTCCAGGACCTCCCTCCCGCCATCGTCCTCCGAGCGCCCCTCACTTGAGGCCTCGTTCTGCCGTTTGAAAGGGCCCTTGCCGGGGCCAGAAGTGTCCATCTGGTCCTGCTCGGCAGGATCAGGGGGGGGACGAGATGGACCAGGGACAGGGGAAGAGACAACGGGCACAGGAAGGGAAGGGGACGGGGAAGGGGGGGCAGGGGAAACAGGAACAGACAAAGGAGGGGGAGGGGAAGAAGATGGGGGCGGGGCAGGGGAAGGCAGATGGGCAGAGTCCCCAGGGACCCTCCCCCAGATGGTTTTGGGGGACCCATAGGGGTTGTCCTGACCCCAGGACCCCTGGAGGCCCTAGGTGCCGGCACTGGAGGGGCCGGCTTACTAGCACCAGGCGCAGCCGGAGCTGCCACATCCCCCTGTCTGCGCCTGTTCGCCCTCTGCCTTTGCGGGCGAGGGTCAGGGCCAGGGGGGCCCGGCTGAGTCCCGCCCGGACCTGCGGGACCAGCAGCTGGCACCGACCCCCCCTCCTCCTGCCCCCCAGCTTGACCAGGTCCACAACCTTCTGACCCATACCCACGGAAGGCCTTCGGGCACCGGCTAAAGGGGTGACCCAGTTCCCCACACAGGTTACAAACGATAAGCCTGAAGGTGTCCGGCGAGTGCCCGAAGCCATTGCACCTCACGCAGCGTGGCATGGTACAATCTGCGCTGAGGTGCGCCGGGCTACCGCATTTAAAGCAGCGCCGAGGCTGGCCAGGGTAGAACACCAAGATCCTGTCCCGGCCGATAAAGGCACTGCCGGGGACATGGGTGACACTGTTGCCTAGCCTTTTCAGGCGGATCTTGGCTGTCCACGCCCCCGCCCAAACCCCACGCTCATCCAACACTTTTCTTAGTGGATTCTGCAGCTGCCCGTACCGCCCGAGCCAGGTCATTATATCCTCGGGCGGCAAAGACTCGTTTCTCACGAGTACTGTCAGGGTCTTCACCTCCTCCTGGCGGGACAGAGGGATGACCCTTACGCTCTTCCAGGGGTCTGATTTCCTCACAATCTCATAGATGGTCAGGAACATTTCCATCGAGACAGAGGAAACGAAACTAATATCGAACTCCCTGGAGTTTGTGGGGTGTATTACAGCAAAGAGGTCCGAAACCTTGAACCTCAATGCCAACACCCAGTCGATAATCTGTCCACGGGTAGGGCACTGCCCCGCCCCTTCCCATTTCAGCTGCACCACGTTGCGTCTCCTTCTCTCTGGACCCCCTGTACCCCTTGACCAGGCACCACCGCCCTGTGCCTGGTCTGCCGGGGGGGCCCTAAAATTCTGGGCCCCGAAACGACCATACAGGGGGGCCAGAGGGACACTGGCACCAGCCACCTGGGCAAAGGACCTCCCTTCCTTCAGGGCAGTCAGAAGGCCCGCCTCCTGTGGCTGGTCAAGCAAACCCGGGGCAGGAGGGGGACCCCCCGCAGGGATGGCATCTCCCACAGACCCCTCTTCACCCGCACCCACCTCACTCTGGGGTTGAGAACCCCCAACCTGCCTCCCCTCCTTCTTCCTCACCACTTGGGGCGGAGGCGCACCAGGGGTTTCCCCCAAGATGGCCGCCAGCTGGCTGTCCCCCAAGTTGTCCCAGTCTGCTGGGACAGCATCACCCTCACCACCCACCTCCATCGCAGACTGGCCTCCCGCACCACCTTGGGAGCCCTCCAACAGCCTTATGAAGGAGAGAGCCGGGCACTCCTCCTGCAGCGCCTCCATCCGGCTCTCTCCCCACCCCACGGAACGTTGGGCTGCTGGCAGCCCCTCCTCAGATCCTACCACACCATCCTCCACCACTTCCTGGACAGGGTGCGGGCCGGAAGTCGCGGCAGACGCGGACCGGAAGTGACCCGAATCCACCGCCAGCAGCACCTCCGGCAAG
>NC_133335.1:160919677-160962177 GCF_042186555.1 Aquarana catesbeiana
GAGCGTGAGGCGTCCTGAGATCGTGGTGCTCTGAAAATCACCTCCTCACATATATCCGCAGCAACCTTTCCCGGAGACCTCCCTCCCCGAAAAAAGTTCCGGGGCGGAAGGGGTGCTCATAGCGAAATCCGTCCGGGCTCCTGGAACTCCCTCCCGGCCTCGGGGGGCAAATCCGACCTCATCCGCGAGCTCCGCGCATTTTCGCCCGGGAAAAACTCAAAGTCCTCATCGGCCAGCTTGGACCGCCCGGCCAGCTTGGCTTTGGCGGCGAGCGCCGGGGAAAGCGGCAAACTCTCTGGAGCGCTCGGCCGGCCTCAGGCCGAGCCGCCACCCGGGAAAGGCGGCAGACTCCCTGGAGCGCCGGCCCGGCTTGGGACCTAGCCTCGAGACCCGCGGAGGGAGGGAGGAAGAGAAACGCCAAGTCCAAACGGTCAGCTTGGCTTCGGACTACGATTTAGCGGGCGTTCGAGCCTCTCTCATCCCGGTTAAGTGCGGTCATCGCCGGTCGGCCCCGGCAGGTCTACCGTGGGTCCTGGACGGTTCATGGAGCCTGCTGGAAGCTCCGGACCTTCGCGGTTACCCATGCCCGGGCGGTTAGCGGGCGTTCGAGCCTCTCTCATCCCGGTTAAGTGCGGTCATCGCCGGTCGGCCCCGGCAGGTCTACCGTGGGTCCTGGACGGTTCCTGGAGCCTGCTGGAAGCCCCGGACCTTCGCGGTTACCCATGCCCGGGCGGTTAGCGGGCGATCGAGCCTCTTTCATCCCGGTTAAGTGCGATCATCGCCGGTCGGCCCCGGCAGGTCTACCGTGGGTCCTGGACGGTTCCTGGAGCCTGCTGGAAGCCCCGGACCTTCGCGGTTACCCATGCCCGGGCGGTTAGCGGGCGATCGAGCCTCTTTCATCCCGGTTAAGTGCGGTCATCGCCGGTCGGCCCCGGCAGGTCTACCGTGGGTCCTGGACGGTTCCTGGAGCCTGCTGGAAGCACCGGACCTTCGCGGTTACCCATGCCCGGGCGGTTAGCGGGCGTTCGAGCCTCTTTCATCCCGGTTAAGTGCGGTCATCGCCGGTTGGCCCGGCAGCCTTACCTTGGGTCCTGGACGGTTCCTGGAGCCTGGTGGAAGCCCCGGACCTTCGCGGTTACCCATGCCCGGGCGGTTAGCGGGCGTTCGAGCCTCTTTCATCCCGGTTAAGTGCGGTCATCGCCGGTCGGCCCCGGCAGGTCTACCGTGGGTCCTGGACGGTTCCTGGAGCCTGCTGGAAGCCCCGGACCTTCGCGGTTACCCATGCACGGGCGGTTAGCGGGCGTTCGAGCCTCTTTCATCTCGGTTAAGTGCGGTCATCGCCGGTCGGCCCCGGCAGGTCTACCGTGGGTCCTGGACGGTTCCTGGAGCCTGCTGGAAGCCCCGGACCTTCGCGGTTACCCATGCCCGGGCGGTTAGCGGGCGTTCGAGCCTCTTTCATCCCGGTTAAGTGCGGTCATCGCCGGTCGGCCCCGGCAGGTCTACCGTGGGTCCTGGACGGTTCCTGGAGCCTGCTGGAAGCTCCGGACCTTCGCGGTTACCCATGCCCGGGCGGTTAGCGGGCGTTCGAGCCTCTCTCATCCCGGTTAAGTGCGGTCATCGCCGGTTGGCCCCGGCAGCCTTACCTTGGGTCCTGGACGGTTCCTGGAGCCTGCTGGAAGCTCCGGACCTTCGCGGTTACCCATGCCCGGGCGGTTAGCGGGCGATCGAGCCTCTTTCATCCCGGTTAAGTGCGGTCATCGCCGGTCGGCCCCGGCAGGTCTACCGTGGGTCCTGGACGGTTCCTGGAGCCTGCTGGAAGCCCCGGACCTTCGCGGTTACCCATGCCCGGGCGGTTAGCGGGCGATCGAGCCTCTTTCATCCCGGTTAAGTGCGGTCATCGCCGGTCGGCCCCGGCAGGTCTACCGTGGGTCCTGGACGGTTCCTGGAGCCTGCTGGAAGCCCCGGACCTTCGCGGTTACCCATGCCCGGGCGGTTAGCGGGCGTTCGAGCCTCTTTCATCCCGGTTAAGTGCGGTCATCGCCGGTTAGCCCCGGCAGCCTTACCTTGGGTCCTGGACGGTTCCTGGAGCCTGCTGGAAGCCCCGGACCTTCGCGGTTACCCATGCCCGGGCGGTTAGCGGGCGTTCGAGCCTCTTTCATCCCGGTTAAGTGCGGTCATCGCCGGTCGGCCCCGGCAGGTCTACCGTGGGTCCTGGATGGTTCCTGGAGCCTGCTGGAAGCCCCGGACCTTCGCGGTTACCCATGCCCGGGCGGTTAGGCAGGCCACCGAACCAGTCTTAAAAAGGACCGCAACTCCACTGCAGGGCTCAGCCGCAAGAGACCAGAGAGAGGGCCCACATCTCCACTCCCTCTTTGCTAGGTGCATCTCTGCCACCGATGCCAGCCAGGTCTCTTGCAAAAACAAAATATCAGCATCAACTTGGCTGAGAAAAGAAAAGGCTGCAAAACGAGCCGCCGCAGAACGCACACTAGCAACATTAATAGTTGCCAGGCGTATTGGAGAGGGTACCGCCATCCTTAGTAATTAAAGGGTTTGCGTTTTCCTCTGCTTACACAACACAATTATTAAGAATCAGAAGTCCCCCTCGGAATCCGAGGATAGGACCCCCCACCTATTTGTCGTCGCTGGCTGGAAACCACCACCAGCTCCGACCCTACCAACACCAGACTGAGGGGCAGAAACACCCACCCCCCCTGGCACTTTCCGCTTAAGTTTTTTCTTTTTCCCTTTTTTCTTCCAGCCCTCGGAATCAGAGGGGGCTTCTCTACCCCCGTCATCCTCCGATCGCCCGCTAGAGGCATCCTTAGGATGCTTCTGCGGACCCTTGATGGGTACCGAGGTATCCATAACCATTGGATCTTCATCTGGGTTGGGGACAGTAGGGTGACGGACAGAAGAAGGACCAGGCCGGGAAGGAGGGGGGTGGGAAGGAGGAGGAAGGGTAGGGGATGGCAGAGAAGGTGGAAGGCGGGAAGAAGGGGAGGACCTAGGAGGCTGGGGGGGAGAGGAGGGGGAGGAGGGGGGTAGGGAGGAGGGGGGGGACTGAGGGTCTCCTAGGGGGTTTCCCTGGGGGTTTTTTAGGACCCCCAGTGTTCCCCACTCCTGAGACCACAGTCTCACCTGGGACCGGTCCAGAAGGACCAGACACATCATCGCCACCTGTCGCACCACTAACCTCCTCAGACACAGGGGCTCCCTGTCTACGCCTTCCTCTCTGTCTCTGGGGGAGCGGACCCTCCCGTCTCTGGACCCCAGGGACCCCCTCGCCCTCAGCAGAGGCCCGTCCTGCCCCAGGGGGAACCTCACCCTCTGGGTTGGGACCGCCTCCCTCAGCCGCATGTCCTCTAAAGGCCTTGGGACACCTGCTAAAGGGGTGCCCCATCTCCCCACATAAATTGCAACAGATCAGCCGACATGTGTCGGGAGAATGACCAAAGCCATTACAACGCACACACTTTTGAATTGTGCACTCTGCACTCAGGTGGGTGGGGCATCCACATTTAAAACAACGGCGGGGTTGGCCGGGGTAGAAGACCAGGATCCGGTCTCTACCAATAAAAGCACTGCCCGGAATATGGGCCATGCTGTTACCAGCCCGTCTGAGCCGGATCCTGGCCGACCAAGCCCCGGTCCAAACCCCCCGCTCATCAAGTGACTTTTTAAGTGGAGCCTGCAGCTCCCCATACCTCTTCAACCATGTGCAAATGTCCTCCGGGGGGAGGGACTCGTTCCTCACTAGGATTGTGAGGACCTTCATCTCCTCCTGTCTCGATAGGGGGACCACCCTCACATTCTTCCAGGGGTCGGACCGTTTTAACAAATCATAAAGGGTTAAAAATAATTCCATGGACACTGCCGAAACAAAACTTATATCAAATTCCTTGGACCCTGACGGATGGATGACCGCAAAAAGGTCGGCCACCTTAAAACCCATCGCCAGGGTCCAATCAATTACCTGACCCCTAGTGGGGCACTGAGTTGTCCCCTCCCACTTCAATTGCACAACATTGCGGCGCCTCCTCTCTGGGCCCCCCGTACCCCTAGACCATGGGTTTGCCCCCCGGAACTGATCCGCTGGGGGCGCCCGGAAATTCTGGGCGCCAAACTGGCCGTACAGGGGACCCAGAGGGACGCTTGAGCCCGCAACCTGCGCAAAAGATCTTCCTTCCTTTAGTGCAGCCAACAGGTTTATTTCCTGTGATGCACCCAATATCCTGGCTGGAACAGTGGGAGAAACCCCCTCCCCAGCAGGCTCCCCAGGACCAGAGGCCACCCCGGGAGTATTGCCCACTCTCCCACCCTCACCCCGAGGATCACCCTCCCCCCGGACCTCCTTTCTCCTTACAACCTGGGGAGCTTTCACCTCCTCTACCCCGCTGCCCCCCAACATAACCCCCAGCTGACTGTCTGAGAGGTTATCCCAGTCAGCAGAAGCCCCTACCTCTGCATATGCCCCCATAGAATCAACAACCAGCTGACTCACCCTCACTTCTTGCTGTGACCCCTCCAGTTGTCGGATGAAGCTTAGGGCTGGACACTCCTTCTGCAGTTCCCCCATATCAGACTCACCCCACACCGAGGGCTGTGCAGCACAAATTTCGCCAGAAGACGCTACTTCCATGTCTGAGCTGCCTTTTTCTATCCCGGAAGTGGCACCGGAAGTGCCGCGGGCCGCCGGCCGGAAGTGAGCCGGCTGACCTCCTTCCACTTCCGGGATCGTCACCTCCCGCTGACCCTCCTCCCCTATGGCGGCCATTACAACATAATCAGGCGCCATGTTCTCCAAACCATGTGAAGCTTGTGCCTCACATTCTCCACTGGTAACTGGTGTAACCACCGTACCTCCCTCCACCACACTTTCCTCTACTGCACCCTTAGCTGCTTCTGATCCAGCAGCTCCTTCCACCGTGGACGCTGATTCAGATGGCGGATCCATCCCGCCATTGGGGACTATACCTGCTGCCTGCCCTCCCCCCACTGCAGACACCACAGGGATCACCGCCTTAGTAGGTGATTCGACCTGCACAGCACCGCATTCAGGGATCAAGGGGTTTTGCATGTCAGTCCCCATTACAGGCTCCACGCTCCTTCCACCCTCCACCACCATCACTTTCCCCTCAAGTCTCGCCAGTGTCTCTCTCCTAGGGAGCTCTGTGAGCACCACTACCGGCCTCAAGTGCTTGCCTTCCTGCGAGCTTACCACCCGAGCCCTATTAGCTTCATCGGGCTCCCTTCCCGGACCCGCATCCATCCCGGCCTCCCTCACAGACCGGACCTGGGCAGGCACCCGGGGGCCCTCCACCATACCTGGGTCATCGGGGGTTTCATGCTCTTCCCGGGGTCCATCAGCTACCGCAGCACTGGCCTCCTCCATACAGTCCCCGGACACCGGACCTGCCACTTCCGCTGCCTGAGACTGGGATGGCTGCTGCGGCCGACGTCTGGCAGCTTGGCTCCCGTCCTCGCTTGCTCGGCGCATCTCCCGCTGGATTTCCAGTAGGAAAGCTTTCTCCTCCAACCCTCTTTCACACAGGCCCCAAACAAGGTCTGACAGATCCCTGCAGTGTGTCTTGAGGGCTTCTATTGCCTCCCGAAATTCGGCTCTTCTGGAACTGCTTACGTGGTCTCTCCTGTTCCTCAAGTTGGTTAGCACCGACGTTTTCTTTACAAAGGCTAATGTTGCCTTTTGTATTAAGCCCTTAACCTTAGCCCGTCTCCTAAGCAGCTTCTGCTGGTCTTCCCCGGGCTGTGCCTTAGTCCAGTCCATTATTGAAAACTGGGTTCCGGCAGCCTTACCGTGGGTCCTGGACGGGTACCCATGCCAAGTCCAAACGGTCAGCTTGGTTTCGGACTTCGATTTAGCGGGCGTTGGAGCCTCTTTCATCCCGGTTAAGTGCGGTCATCGCCGGTCGGCCACGGCAGCCTTACCTTGGGTCCTGGACGGTTCCTGGAGCCTGGAGGAAGCCCCGGACCTTCGCGGTTACCCATACCCGGGCGGTTAGCGGGCGTTCGAGCCTCTTTCATCCCGGTTAAGTGCGGTCATCGCCGGTCGGCCCCGGCAGGTCTACCGTGGGTCCTGGACGGTTCCTGGAGCCTGCTGGAAGCTCCGGACCTTCGCGGTTACCCATGCCCGGGCGGTTAGCGGGCGTTCGAGCCTCTTTCATCCCGGTTAAGTGCGGTCATCGCCGGTTGGCCCCGGCAGCCTTACCTTGGGTCCTGGACGGTTCCTGGAGCCGGCTGGAAGCTCCGGACCTTCGCGGTTACCCATGCCCGGGCGGTTAGCGGGCGTTCGAGCCTCTCTCATCCCGGTTAAGTGCGGTCATCGCCGGTCGGCCCCGGCAGGTCTACCGTGGGTCCTGGACGGTTCCTGGAGCCTGCTGGAAGCCCCGGACCTTCGCGGTTACCCATGCCCGGGTGGTTAGCGGGCGTTCGAGCCTCTCTCATCCCGGTTAAGTGCAGTCATCGCCGGTCGGCCCCGGCAGGTCTACCGTGGGTCCTGGACGGTTCCTGGAGCCTGCTGGAAGCTCCGGACCTTCGCGGTTACCCATGCCCGGGCGGTTAGCGGGCGTTCGAGCCTCTCTCATCCCGGTTAAGTGCGGTCATCGCCGGTCGGCCCCGGCAGGTCTACCGTGGGTCCTGGACGGTTCCTGGAGCCTGCTGGAAGCCCCGGACCTTCGCGGTTACCCATGCCCGGGCGGTTAGCGGGCGTTCGAGCCTCTCTCATCCCGGTTAAGTGCGGTCATCGCCGGTCGGCCCCGGCAGGTCTACCGTGGGTCCTGGACGGTTCCTGGAGCCTGCTGGAAGCTCCGGACCTTCGCGGTTACCCATGCCCGGGCGGTTAGCGGGCGTTCGAGCCTCTCTCATCCCGGTTAAGTGCGGTCATCGCCGTTCGGCCCCGGCAGGTCTACCGTGGGTCCTGGACGGTTCCTGGAGCCTGCTGGAAGCTCCGGACCTTCGCGGTTACCCATGCCCGGGCGGTTAGCGGGCGTTCGAGCCTCTCTCATCCCGGTTAAGTGCTGTCATCGCCGGTTAGCCCCGGCAGCCTTACCTTGGGTCCTGGACGGTTCCTGGAGCCGGCTGGAAGCTCCGGACCTTCGCGGTTACCCATGCCGGGGCGGTTAGCGGGCGTTCGAGCCTCTCTCATCCCGGTTAAGTGCGGTCATCGCCGGTCGGCCCCGGCAGGTCTACCGTGGGTCCTGCACGGTTCCTGGAGCCTGCTGGAAGCTCCGGACCTTCGCGGTTACCCATGCCCGGGCGGTTAGCGTGCGTTCGAGCCTCTTTCATCCCGGTTAAGTGCGGTCATCGCCGGTTGGCCCCGGCAGCCTTACCGTGGGTCCTGGACGGGTACCCATGCCAAGTCCAAACGGTCAGCTTGGCTTCGGACTTCGATTTAGCGGGCGTTGGAGCCTCTTTCATCCCGGTTAAGTGCGGTCATCGCCGGTCGGCCACGGCAGCCTTACCTTGGGTCCTGGACGGTTCCTGGAGCCTGGAGGAAGCCCCGGACCTTCGCGGTTACCCATACCCGGGCGGTTAGCGGGCGTTCGAGCCTCTCTCATCCCGGTTAAGTGCGGTCATCGCCGGTTGGCCCCGGCAGCCTTACCTTGGGTCCTGGACGGTTCCTGGAGCCTGCTGGAAGCTCCGGACCTTCGCGGTTACCCATGCCCGGGCGGTTAGCGGGCGTTCGAGCCTCTTTCATCCCGGTTAAGTGCGGTCATCGCCGGTCGGCCCCGGCAGGTCTACCGTGGGTCCTGGACGGTTCCTGGAGCCTGGAGGAAGCCCCGGACCTTCGCGGTTACCCATGCCCGGGCGGTTAGCGGGCGTTCGAGCCCCTTTCATCCCGGTTAAGTGCGGTCATCGCCGGTTAGCCCCGGCAGCCTTACCTTGGGTCCTGGACGGTTCCTGGAGCCGGCTGGAAGCCCCGGACCTTCGCGGTTACCCATGCCCGGGCGGTTAGCGGGCGTTCGAGCCCCTTTCATCCCGGTTAAGTGTGGTCATCGCCGGTCGGCTCTGGCAGCTCTACCCCCGGTCCTGGACGGTTCCTGGAGCCGGCTGGAAGCTCCGGACCTTCGCGGTTACCCATGCCCGGGCGGTTAGCGGGCGTTCGAGCCTCTCTCATCCCGGTTAAGTGCGGTCATCGCCGGTCGGCCCCGGCAGGTCTACCGTGGGTCCTGGACGGTTCCTGGAGCCTGCTGGAAGCTCCGGACCTTCGCGGTTACCCATGCCCGGGCGGTTAGCGGGCGTTCGAGCCTCTCTCATCCCGGTTAAGTGCAGTCATCGCCGGTCGGCCCCGGCAGGTCTACCGTGGGTCCTGGACGGTTCCTGGAGCCTGCTGGAAGCCCCGGACCTTCGCGGTTACCCATGCCCGGGCGGTTAGCGGGCGTTCGAGCCTCTCTCATCCCGGTTAAGTGCGGTCATCGCCGGTCGGCCCCGGCAGGTCTACCGTGGGTCCTGGACGGTTCCTGGAGCCTGCTGGAAGCTCCGGACCTTCGCGGTTACCCATGCCCGGGCGGTTAGCGGGCGTTCGAGCCTCTCTCATCCCGGTTAAGTGCGGTCATCGCCGTTCGGCCCCGGCAGGTCTACCGTGGGTCCTGGACGGTTCCTGGAGCCTGCTGGAAGCTCCGGACCTTCGCGGTTACCCATGCCCGGGCGGTTAGCGGGCGTTCGAGCCTCTCTCATCCCGGTTAAGTGCGGTCATCGCCGGTTAGCCCCGGCAGCCTTACCTTGGGTCCTGGACGGTTCCTGGAGTCGGCTGGAAGCTCCGGACCTTCGCGGTTACCCATGCCCGGGCGGTTAGCGGGCATTCGAGCCTCTCTCATCCCGGTTAAGTGCGGTCATCGCCGGTCGGCCCCGGCAGGTCTACCGTGGGTCCTGCACGGTTCCTGGAGCCTGCTGGAAGCTCCGGACCTTCGCGGTTACCCATGCCCGGGCGGTTAGCGGGCGTTCGAGCCTCTTTCATCCCGGTTAAGTGCGGTCATCGCCGGTTGGCCCCGGCAGCCTTACCGTGGGTCCTGGACGGGTACCCATGCCAAGTCCAAACGGTCAGCTTGGCTTCGGACTTCGATTTAGCGGGCGTTGGAGCCTCTTTCATCCCGGTTAAGTGCGGTCATCGCCGGTCGGCCACGGCAGCCTTACCTTGGGTCCTGGACGGTTCCTGGAGCCTGGAGGAAGCCCCGGACCTTCGCGGTTACCCATACCCGGGCGGTTAGCGGGCGTTCGAGCCTCTCTCATCCCGGTTAAGTGCGGTCATCGCCGGTTGGCCCCGGCAGCCTTACCTTGGGTCCTGGACGGTTCCTGGAGCCTGCTGGAAGCTCCGGACCTTCGCGGTTACCCATGCCCGGGCGGTTAGCGGGCGTTCGAGCCTCTTTCATCCCGGTTAAGTGCGGTCATCGCCGGTCGGCCCCGGCAGGTCTACCGTGGGTCCTGGACGGTTCCTGGAGCCTGGAGGAAGCCCCGGACCTTCGCGGTTACCCATGCCCGGGCGGTTAGCGGGCGTTCGAGCCCCTTTCATCCCGGTTAAGTGCGGTCATCGCCGGTTAGCCCCGGCAGCCTTACTGTCAGAGAGGTTACCTGGTTGGGCGCCGGGGCGCGCCGGGGCGTGTTGGCGCTCGCGTTTCTGTCCGTGCTGGGGCGCGTGTCCCTGGGGGCGCCGGTGTGTCTGGGCTGGCCGACCGTGGCGTGCGGGGTGGCGTCCGGGCGTTCGTGCGTACGCGCGTTCGCGCTAGCGCGCGTTCGCGTTAGCGCGCGTCCGCCTGTGGGCGCTGCTTGTGACGCGACCCGGTTCGGTGGGCGTGCACGCCGGTGTCGGGGGCGCGCTCGGGCGCGTGCGGGGGCGCGGCGCGCTTTGGCGAATCGGCGCGCGCACGTGCGCGGCGTTTTGGCGCCAATCGGCCTATTTAAGGCTTGCCTCTATGCTGACCCAGTGCTGCCTGATCAAACAGCTCTGTACCTTGTCCGTGATCATCCTGAGTTCCTGTTTCCCTGTTGTGCTTATCCGTTGTGACCCGGCTACCCCTTGGACTATCCTTGATTGCTGCCTGAACCCGACCCCGGCTTGTCTGACCTTGTCTTTGCCTCACCCTCTTGTACCGCTGCTGCCAGCCCGTTGCCGACCTCTGCCTGTGTGTGACCAGCCTGATCAGTTCCTGCCCAGCATCTGCTCTACCCAGTCTGAAGACCTACCGGTTGCTTGCCAGACCATTGTGCTCCAGGATCCTACTACAGGCCCTCATACCACTCCGCATTCGTGGCCTCCTGTCTACTCTATCAGGGGCCCCGAATCGGATACGTAAGGGAGCCTACCCTCTGCCCAAGCGGACTCACCTGTCTGGTAAGTGTGGGACCTGACAGTATCAGGCAGCCATGACTGAGTCCGGGCAGGGGGCCTCCCCCATGGATGAACTGTGCAGGCACCTAGCGGGCCTCACTCAAGCTGTTAAAAGTCTGCAAGAAGGCTACACTAGATTGGAAGGGCAGGTCCAGGCCCTCTCAGCCTCTCCTTCAGGAGCAGCGTCCAATTCGGCTTCGGCACCCTCTGTAGTGATGCTTCCACCAGAGCCCAGAGTACCTCCACCCGAGAAGTTTTCAGGAGATCGCAGTAAGTTCCAAGCATTCCGCAACGCTTGCGAACTGTATTTTGCCCTACAACCCCGTACATTCTCCCTGGAAGTTACTAAAGTGGGGTTCATCATATCCTTGCTGACGGGTGAACCTCAAACCTGGGCCCACAATCTGCTGAAACAAAAGGCTCAATCCCTTGATTCCGTGAGTGACTTCTTCCTAGCCATGTCCCAACTGTACGAGGACCCTCAGCTAACGGCAACGGCTGAAGCCACTTTGCACTCCCTCCAACAAGGTCGCAGAGCGGCTGAAGATTACGCCGTGGAGTTTAGGCGTTGGAGTGCCGACACGGAGTGGAATGACGCTGCCTTGCGTCACCAATATCGGCTGGGATTATCTGACCCTCTAAAGGACGAGCTGGCACGAGTGGGGGTTCCCCAGACCCTAGAGGAACTCATCAATTTATCTATCCAAATTGACCGTCGCCTCAGGGAAAGACGCTCTGAAAGATCAGTTGGTCATCCACGTCTTACCTGGATGTTGCCCAGGGCCCCTAGTGCCCCGCACCAAGCTCCATTGGTCTCATCCGCTTCCGCCCAGGAAGGCTCGGAGCCTATGCAGTTGGGACTGCTCCGTCCCTCTCTGACCCCAGAAGAGAAGACCCGAAGACGCACACTCAACCTGTGCTTGTACTGTGGAGAGCCCGGTCATTTTGCAAGAGCATGCCCCAATAAGAGGCGTAAGTGTCTACCGTCTTCCTCATTGTGTGCACCTGTCCTACCTAGTACCGGTAGCCATTTAACTCTCTCCATTGTCTTGCAGTTACCTGGAAGGAGCATCCCAGTACCGGTCATCGTTGATTCAGGGGCATGCAGTGGATTCATTGACCGGACCTTCGTTGAAACTCACCATATCCCCACTCAAACTAAAGCCCAAGGACTGGCAGTCTTTCTAGCAGACGGTTCCACCCTCCGTTCCGGACCCGTCACCCAAGAAACGGTTCCTCTTTTGGCCACCATTGGCCCGGAACATCAGGAACTATTACGCCTAGATGTCATCTCCTCTCCTCTCTTCCCAATTATCCTAGGGATACCTTGGCTACAGGCCCACAATCCTAGCATCAACTGGGCTACGGGCAAGGTTCAGTTTTCCTCCGAATATTGTAGACAAAACTGCTTACGGGGAACCCCACCAATCTCTTCCCAATGTCTGTGCATGGACTCTGAAACTAAACTCTACCAAGATCTTCCTGAACCCTACCGGGATTTCCTAGACGTGTTCAGTAAGAAGGGGGCAGAAACCCTTCCAGCACATAGACCCTATGACTGCCCAATAGAACTTCTACCGGGTACCGAAGTCCCCTTTGGTAGGATCTTTCCCTTAACTGAGCAGGAGCTGGGCACCTTGAAGACTTACATTGACGAAAACCTGAAGAAAGGGTTCATTCGTCCTTCTACGTCTCCAGCTGGGGCAGGCATCTTCTTCGTAGAAAAGAAAGATCATTCCCTACGTCCCTGCATTGACTACCGGGAGCTTAACAAAATTACCATAAAGAACAGATACCCGCTACCTTTGGTTCCTGAGCTGTTTCAGAGGTTAGGATCTGCTACCGTGTTTACTAAACTAGACCTCCGTGGAGCTTATAACCTGATCCGTATAAGAGAAGGAGACGAGTGGAAGACAGCTTTTCGTACCCGATTTGGTCATTATGAGTACCTTGTCATGCCTTTTGGTCTGTGCAACGCACCGGCAACATTTCAGCACTTTGTTAATGATGTCTTTCATGATTTACTGGATTTATACGTCATCGTTTATCTAGATGATATCCTGGTCTTCTCCGCCTCTCTGTTGGAGCACCGCAGACATGTACGAACTGTACTCTCCCGGCTAAGACAGCATGGGCTCTACGCCAAACTTGAGAAGTGCGAATTTGAGCTCCAATCCATCCAATTCTTGGGTTTAATCATCTCTCCTGATGGCATTAAAATGGATCCTCAGAAAGTATCCGCCATTCTGGAGTGGCCTGCACCGACTGACAAGAAAGGGGTACAACGTTTTATTGGCTTCGCCAATTTCTACAGAAAGTTCATCAGGGGATTTTCTTCAATCATAGCTCCCATTACGGAACTCATTAAACAAGGGTGCCGGTTCCACTGGACCCCTAAAGCACAAGAGGCCTTTGGAAAACTCAAAACGTTGTTTACCTCAGCCACTATTCTTAAACATCCCAATCCTGCCTTGCCTTTCGTCCTGGAGGTGGATGCCTCTGAAGTGGCAGTCGGAGCTGTACTGTCTCAGAGACAGGGTGCCAAAGCACTCCTGTATCCAGTGGGATTCTTCTCACGTAAGCTCTCTCCGTCCGAGAAAAACTATGATGTGGGTGATCGGGAACTTCTGGCCATTAAAGCAGCTTTGGAAGAATGGCGTTATCTCCTGGAAGGTGCAGCACATCCCATCTTGGTCTACACAGACCATAAAAACTTAGAGTACCTAAGAACGGCCAAGAGATTAAAACCCCGGCAGGCCAGATGGGCACTTTTTTTTTCGCGATTTATTTTCCACATCACGTACAGACCTGGATCCAAGAATGTCAAATCCGACGCCCTTTCCCGGATGTTCCTTGACTCTGAAAGAACCCTGTCCCCAGACACCATTCTTCCTTCTGGAAATTTTCTCGTTCTACAGGAAGACATAATTTCTCAAATCAGGCGAGCTTCCTCGAGAATGCCCCCACTTGCTGAAGCCTGTGCCAAGGATGGACTGCTCTGGTTCAAGAATAGGATTGTGGTTCCTGAGGAGCTGAAAGCACGGGTACTAAGCTTGTGCCATGACCACAAACTTGCGGGTCACTTCGGCACACGAAAAACAATTGACCTTGTCCAACGCTCCTTCTGGTGGCCTCATCTTACCAGGGATTGTAAGGCATATGTGGAGTCCTGTGATACGTGTGCCAGAAATAAGACTAGCCGGTCAAGAGCATGGGGCCTACTGAAGCCATTACCAGTCCCAGAGAGACCTTGGGCCATGATCTCTATGGATTTTATCGTGGAGCTCCCACCATCAGAGGGTTTTTCATCCATTTTTGTTGTAGTGGACAGGTTGTCTAAAATGGCCCATTTCCTCCCCATGAAGGGCACCCCCTCAGCCATGGAGACCGCCGCTATCTTCATCAAAGAGATCGTTAGACTACATGGAGTCCCGACCAATATAGTCTCGGACAGAGGCGTCCAGTTCACCTCCAGGTTCTGGAGATCCCTTTGTGGTGCCCTTGAGATCGAGTTGTCCTTTTCCTCGGCCTACCACCCTCAGTCCAATGGACAAACCGAGAGGACGAACCAAACCTTGGAGCAATACATCCGCTGTTTTTCAGCTTTTTCCCAAGATGACTGGGCCTCCCTGCTTCCCATCGCAGAGTTTTCTTATAATAACTCTTTACATTCAGCGACTAATCAGTCTCCGTTCTATGCCAACTACGGTTTCCACCCATCCTTCCTACCTGGAGCATTTCCGGAATGCCCTGTTCCTGCAGTCTCCGAGACCTTGAATTTTTTCGCCAATAACAATAAGTTGCTACAGGAAACCATGACCAAGGCTCAGGAAGACTATAAGAGGATCTTCGACAGAAAGAGGCGAGGAGAACTTATGCTAGAACCTGGCAATTCTGTCTGGCTGTCCACCGCAAACCTCAAGCTAGCTTGTCCATCCAGGAAACTGGGTCCCAAATACCTGGGTCCTTTCTTGATCAAAAGGAAGATCAACAATGTGGCATTTGAATTGGACCTCCCCAATTCCCTGAAAATTCATCCAGTATTCCACGTTTCTCTCCTAAAACCGGTCACGCCTAATTTCTTTCCTGGTCGTTGCATTGGTCCACCCAAACCGATCAAGGTTGATGGCGAAGAGGAGTTTGAAGTGGAAGCAATTCTTGATTGTAGAAGAAGGCGCAATCAGGTACAATATCTGGTGAAGTGGAAGGGCTACGGTCCCGAAGACAATTCGTGGGAACCAGAAAACAATTTGCACGCTAACGATCTCCTTCAATCCTTCAAAACCTCTCATCCCGTAAAGATGGCCCAGCTGGGCATCCGGAGTCTGCCCTTGAGGAGGGGGCACTGTCAGAGAGGTTACCTGGTTGGGCGCCGGGGCGCGCCGGGGCGTGTTGGCGCTCGCGTTTCTGTCCGTGCTGGGGCGCGTGTCCCTGGGGGCGCCGGTGTGTCTGGGCTGGCCGACCGTGGCGTCCGGGCGTTCGTGCGTACGCGCGTTCGCGTTAGCGCGCGTCCGCCTGTGGACGCTGCTTGTGACGCGACCCGGTTCGGTGGGCGTGCACGCCGGTGTCGGGGGCGCGCTCGGGCGCGTGCGGGGGCGTGGCGCGCTTTGGCGAATCGGCGCGCGCACGTGCGCGGCGTTTTGGCGCCAATCGGCCTATTTAAGGCTTGCCTCTATGCTGACCCAGTGCTGCCTGATCAAACAGCTCTGTACCTTGTCCGTGATCATCCTGAGTTCCTGTTTCCCTGTTGTGCTTATCCGTTGTGACCCGGCTACCCCTTGGACTATCCTTGATTGCTGCCTGAACCCGACCCCGGCTTGTCTGACCTTGTCTTTGCCTCACCCTCTTGTACCGCTGCTGCCAGCCCGTTGCCGACCTCTGCCTGTGTGTGACCAGCCTGATCAGTTCCTGCCCAGCATCTGCTCTACCCAGTCTGAAGACCTACCGGTTGCTTGCCAGACCATTGTGCTCCAGGATCCTACTACAGGCCCTCATACCACTCCGCATTCGTGGCCTCCTGTCTACTCTATCAGGGGCCCCGAATCGGATACGTAAGGGAGCCTACCCTCTGCCCAAGCGGACTCACCTGTCTGGTAAGTGTGGGACCTGACACTTACCTTGGGTCCTGGACGGTTCCTGGAGCCGGCTGGAAGCCCCGGACCTTCGCGGTTACCCATGCCCGGGCGGTTAGCGGGCGTTCGAGCCCCTTTCATCCCGGTTAAGTGCGGTCATCGCCGGTCGGCTCTGGCAGCTCTACCCCCGGTCCTGGACGGTTCCTGGAGCCGGCTGGAAGCTCCGGACCTTCGCGGTTACCCATGCCCGGGCGGTTAGCGGGCGTTCGAGCCTCTCTCATCCCGGTTAAGTGCGGTCATCGCCGGTCGGCCCCGGCAGGTCTACCGTGGGTCCTGGACGGTTCCTGGAGCCTGCTGGAAGCTCCGGACCTTCGCGGTTACCCATGCCCGGGCGGTTAGCGGGCGATCGAGCCTCTTTCATCCCGGTTAAGTGCGGTCATCGCCGGTCGGCCCCGGCAGGTCTACCGTGGGTCCTGGACGGTTCCTGGAGCCTGCTGGAAGCCCCGGACCTTCGCGGTTACCCATGCCCGGGCGGTTAGCGGGCGATCGAGCCTCTTTCATCCCGGTTAAGTGCGGTCATCGCCGGTCGGCCCCGACAGGTCTACCGTGGGTCCTGGACGGTTCCTGGAGCCTGCTGGAAGCCCCGGACCTTCGCGGTTACCCATGCCCGGGCGGTTAGCGGGCGATCGAGCCTCTTTCATCCCGGTTAAGTGCGGTCATCGCCGGTCGGCCCCGGCAGGTCTACCGTGGGTCCTGGACGGTTCCTGGAGCCTGCTGGAAGCACCGGACCTTCGCGGTTACCCATGCCCGGGCGGTTAGCGGGCGTTCGAGCCTCTTTCATCCCGGTTAAGTGCGGTCATCGCCGGTTGGCCCGGCAGCCTTACCTTGGGTCCTGGACGGTTCCTGGAGCCTGGTGGAAGCCCCGGACCTTCGCGGTTACCCATGCCCGGGCGGTTAGCGGGCGTTCGAGCCTCTTTCATCCCGGTTAAGTGCGGTCATCGCCGGTCGGCCCCGGCAGGTCTACTGTGGGTCCTGGACGGTTCCTGGAGCCTGCTGGAAGCCCCGGACCTTCGCGGTTACCCATGCACGGGCGGTTAGCGGGCGTTCGAGCCTCTTTCATCCCGGTTAAGTGCGGTCATCGCCGGTCGGCCCCGGCAGGTCTACCGTGGGTCCTGGACGGTTCCTGGAGCCTGCTGGAAGCCCCGGACCTTCGCGGTTACCCATGCCCGGGCGGTTAGCGGGCGTTCGAGCCTCTTTCATCCCGGTTAAGTGCGGTCATCGCCAGTCGGCCCCGGCAGGTCTACCGTGGGTCCTGGACGGTTCCTGGAGCCTGCTGGAAGCTCCGGACCTTCGCGGTTACCCATGCCCGGGCGGTTAGCGGGCGTTCGAGCCTCTCTCATCCCGGTTAAGTGCGGTCATCGCCGGTTGGCCCCGGCAGCCTTACCTTGGGTCCTGGACGGTTCCTGGAGCCTGCTGGAAGCTCCGGACCTTCGCGGTTACCCATGCCCGGGCGGTTAGCGGGCGATCGAGCCTCTTTCATCCCGGTTAAGTGCGGTCATCGCCGGTCGGCCCCGGCAGGTCTACCGTGGGTCCTGGACGGTTCCTGGAGCCTGCTGGAAGCCCCGGACCTTCGCGGTTACCCATGCCCGGGCGGTTAGCGGGCGATCGAGCCTCTTTCATCCCGGTTAAGTGCGGTCATCGCCGGTCGGCCCCGGCAGGTCTACCGTGGGTCCTGGACGGTTCCTGGAGCCTGCTGGAAGCCCCGGACCTTCGCGGTTACCCATGCCCGGGCGGTTAGCGGGCGTTCGAGCCTCTTTCATCCCGGTTAAGTGCGGTCATCGCCGGTTAGCCCCGGCAGCCTTACCTTGGGTCCTGGACGGTTCCTGGAGCCTGCTGGAAGCCCCGGACCTTCGCGGTTACCCATGCCCGGGCGGTTAGCGGGCGTTCGAGCCTCTTTCATCCCGGTTAAGTGCGGTCATCGCCGGTCGGCCCCGGCAGGTCTACCGTGGGTCCTGGATGGTTCCTGGAGCCTGCTGGAAGCCCCGGACCTTCGCGGTTACCCATGCCCGGGCGGTTAGGCAGGCCACCGAACCAGTCTTAAAAAGGACCGCAACTCCACTGCAGGGCTCAGCCGCAAGAGACCAGAGAGAGGGCCCACATCTCCACTCCCTCTTTGCTAGGTGCATCTCTGCCACCGATGCCAGCCAGGTCTCTTGCAAAAACAAAATATCAGCATCAACTTGGCTGAGAAAAGAAAAGGCTGCAAAACGAGCCGCCGCAGAACGCACACTAGCAACATTAATAGTTGCCAGGCGTATTGGAGAGGGTACCGCCATCCTTAGTAATTAAAGGGTTTGCGTTTTCCTCTGCTTACACAACACAATTATTAAGAATCAGAAGTCCCCCTCGGAATCCGAGGATAGGACCCCCCCACCTATTTGTCGTCGCTGGCTGGAAACCACCACCAGCTCCGACCCTACCAACACCAGACTGAGGGGCAGAAACACCCACCCCCCCTGGCACTTTCCGCTTAAGTTTTTTCTTTTTCCCTTTTTTCTTCCAGCCCTCGGAATCAGAGGGGGCTTCTCTACCCCTGTCATCCTCCGATCGCCCGCTAGAGGCATCCTTAGGACGCTTCTGCGGACCCTTGATGGGTACCGAGGTATCCATAACCATTGGATCTTCATCTGGGTTGGGGACAGTAGGGTGACGGACAGAAGAAGGACCAGGCCGGGAAGGAGGGGGGTGGGAAGGAGGAGGAAGGGTAGGGGATGGCAGAGAAGGTGGAAGGCGGGAAGAAGGGGAGGACCTAGGAGGCTGGGGGGGAGAGGAGGGGGAGGAGGGGGGTAGGGAGGAGGGGGGGGACTGAGGGTCTCCTAGGGGGTTTCCCTGGGGGTTTTTTAGGACCCCCAGTGTTCCCCACTCCTGAGACCACAGTCTCACCTGGGACCGGTCCAGAAGGACCAGACACATCATCGCCACCTGTCGCACCACTAACCTCCTCAGACACAGGGGCTCCCTGTCTACGCCTTCCTCTCTGTCTCTGGGGGAGCGGACCCTCCCGTCTCTGGACCCCAGGGACCCCCTCGCCCTCAGCAGAGGCCCGTCCTGCCCCAGGGGGAACCTCACCCTCTGGGTTGGGACCGCCTCCCTCAGCCGCATGTCCTCTAAAGGCCTTGGGACACCTGCTAAAGGGGTGCCCCATCTCCCCACATAAATTGCAACAGATCAGCCGACATGTGTCGGGAGAATGACCAAAGCCATTACAACGCACACACTTTTGAATTGTGCACTCTGCACTCAGGTGGGTGGGGCATCCACATTTAAAACAACGGCGGGGTTGGCCGGGGTAGAAGACCAGGATCCGGTCTCTACCAATAAAAGCACTGCCCGGAATATGGGCCATGCTGTTACCAGCCCGTCTGAGCCGGATCCTGGCCGACCAAGCCCCGGTCCAAACCCCCCGCTCATCAAGTGACTTTTTAAGTGGAGCCTGCAGCTCCCCATACCTCTTCAACCATGTGCAAATGTCCTCCGGGGGGAGGGACTCGTTCCTCACTAGGATTGTGAGGACCTTCATCTCCTCCTGTCTCGATAGGGGGACCACCCTCACATTCTTCCAGGGGTCGGACCGTTTTAACAAATCATAAAGGGTTAAAAATAATTCCATGGACACTGCCGAAACAAAACTTATATCAAATTCCTTGGACCCTGACGGATGGATGACCGCAAAAAGGTCGGCCACCTTAAAACCCATCGCCAGGGTCCAATCAATTACCTGACCCCTAGTGGGGCACTGAGTTGTCCCCTCCCACTTCAATTGCACAACATTGCGGCGCCTCCTCTCTGGGCCCCCCGTACCCCTAGACCATGGGTTTGCCCCCCGGAACTGATCCGCTGGGGGCGCCCGGAAATTCTGGGCGCCAAACTGGCCGTACAGGGGACCCAGAGGGACGCTTGAGCCCGCAACCTGCGCAAAAGATCTTCCTTCCTTTAGTGCAGCCAACAGGTTTATTTCCTGTGATGCACCCAATATCCTGGCTGGAACAGTGGGAGAAACCCCCTCCCCAGCAGGCTCCCCAGGACCAGAGGCCACCCCGGGAGTATTGCCCACTCTCCCACCCTCACCCCGAGGATCACCCTCCCCCCGGACCTCCTTTCTCCTTACAACCTGGGGAGCTTTCACCTCCTCTACCCCGCTGCCCCCCAACATAACCCCCAGCTGACTGTCTGAGAGGTTATCCCAGTCAGCAGAAGCCCCTACCTCTGCATATGCCCCCATAGAATCAACAACCAGCTGACTCACCCTCACTTCTTGCTGTGACCCCTCCAGTTGTCGGATGAAGCTTAGGGCTGGACACTCCTTCTGCAGTTCCCCCATATCAGACTCACCCCACACCGAGGGCTGTGCAGCACAAATTTCGCCAGAAGACGCTACTTCCATGTCTGAGCTGCCTTTTTCTATCCCGGAAGTGGCACCGGAAGTGCCGCGGGCCGCCGGCCGGAAGTGAGCCGGCTGACCTCCTTCCACTTCCGGGATCGTCACCTCCCGCTGACCCTCCTCCCCTATGGCGGCCATTACAACATAATCAGGCGCCATGTTCTCCAAACCATGTGAAGCTTGTGCCTCACATTCTCCACTGGTAACTGGTGTAACCACCGTACCTCCCTCCACCACACTTTCCTCTACTGCACCCTTAGCTGCTTCTGATCCAGCAGCTCCTTCCACCGTGGACGCTGATTCAGATGGCGGATCCATCCCGCCATTGGGGACTATACCTGCTGCCTGCCCTCCCCCCACTGCAGACACCACAGGGATCACCGCCTTAGTAGGTGATTCGACCTGCACAGCACCGCATTCAGGGATCAAGGGGTTTTGCATGTCAGTCCCCATTACAGGCTCCACGCTCCTTCCACCCTCCACCACCATCACTTTCCCCTCAAGTCTCGCCAGTGTCTCTCTCCTAGGGAGCTCTGTGAGCACCACTACCGGCCTCAAGTGCTTGCCTTCCTGCGAGCTTACCACCCGAGCCCTATTAGCTTCATCGGGCTCCCTTCCCGGACCCGCATCCATCCCGGCCTCCCTCACAGACCGGACCTGGGCAGGCACCCGGGGGCCCTCCACCATACCTGGGTCATCGGGGGTTTCATGCTCTTCCCGGGGTCCATCAGCTACCGCAGCACTGGCCTCCTCCATACAGTCCCCGGACAATGGACCTGCCACTTCCGCTGCCTGAGACTGGGATGGCTGCTGCGGCCGACGTCTGGCAGCTTGGCTCCCGTCCTCGCTTGCTCGGCGCATCTCCCGCTGGATTTCCAGTAGGAAAGCTTTCTCCTCCAACCCTCTTTCACACAGGCCCCAAACAAGGTCTGACAGATCCCTGCAGTGTGTCTTGAGGGCTTCTATTGCCTCCCGAAATTCGGCTCTTCTGGAACTGCTTACGTGGTCTCTCCTGTTCCTCAAGTTGGTTAGCACCGACGTTTTCTTTACAAAGGCTAATGTTGCCTTTTGTATTAAGCCCTTAACCTTAGCCCGTCTCCTAAGCAGCTTCTGCTGGTCTTCCCCGGGCTGTGCCTTAGTCCAGTCCATTATTGAAAACTGGGTTCCGGCAGCCTTACCGTGGGTCCTGGACGGGTACCCATGCCAAGTCCAAACGGTCAGCTTGGTTTCGGACTTCGATTTAGCGGGCGTTGGAGCCTCTTTCATCCCGGTTAAGTGCGGTCATCGCCGGTCGGCCACGGCAGCCTTACCTTGGGTCCTGGACGGTTCCTGGAGCCTGGAGGAAGCCCCGGACCTTCGCGGTTACCCATACCCGGGCGGTTAGCGGGCGTTCGAGCCTCTTTCATCCCGGTTAAGTGCGGTCATCGCCGGTCGGCCCCGGCAGGTCTACCGTGGGTCCTGGACGGTTCCTGGAGCCTGCTGGAAGCTCCGGACCTTCGCGGTTACCCATGCCCGGGCGGTTAGCGGGCGTTCGAGCCTCTTTCATCCCGGTTAAGTGCGGTCATCGCCGGTTGGCCCCAGCAGCCTTACCTTGGGTCCTGGACGGTTCCTGGAGCCTGCTGGAAGCCCCGGACCTTCGCGGTTACCCATGCCCGGGCGGTTAGCGGGCGTTCGAGCCTCTTTCATCCCGGTTAAGTGCGGTCATCGCCGGTCGGCCCCGGCAGGTCTACCGTGGGTCCTGGATGGTTCCTGGAGCCTGCTGGAAGCCCCGGACCTTCGCGGTTACCCATGCCCGGGCGGTTAGGCAGGCCACCGAACCAGTCTTAAAAAGGACCGCAACTCCACTGCAGGGCTCAGCCGCAAGAGACCAGAGAGAGGGCCCACATCTCCACTCCCTCTTTGCTAGGTGCATCTCTGCCACCGATGCCAGCCAGGTCTCTTGCAAAAACAAAATATCAGCATCAACTTGGCTGAGAAAAGAAAAGGCTGCAAAACGAGCCGCCGCAGAACGCACACTAGCAACATTAATAGTTGCCAGGCGTATTGGAGAGGGTACCGCCATCCTTAGTAATTAAAGGGTTTGCGTTTTCCTCTGCTTACACAACACAATTATTAAGAATCAGAAGTCCCCCTCGGAATCCGAGGATAGGACCCCCCACCTATTTGTCGTCGCTGGCTGGAAACCACCACCAGCTCCGACCCTACCAACACCAGACTGAGGGGCAGAAACACCCACCCCCCCTGGCACTTTCCGCTTAAGTTTTTTCTTTTTCCCTTTTTTCTTCCAGCCCTCGGAATCAGAGGGGGCTTCTCTACCCCCGTCATCCTCCGATCGCCCGCTAGAGGCATCCTTAGGACGCTTCTGCGGACCCTTGATGGGTACCGAGGTATCCATAACCATTGGATCTTCATCTGGGTTGGGGACAGTAGGGTGACGGACAGAAGAAGGACCAGGCCGGGAAGGAGGGGGGTGGGAAGGAGGAGGAAGGGTAGGGGATGGCAGAGAAGGTGGAAGGCGGGAAGAAGGGGAGGACCTAGGAGGCTGGGGGGGGAGAGGAGGGGGAGGAGGGGGGTAGGGAGGAGGGGGGGGACTGAGGGTCTCCTAGGGGGTTTCCCTGGGGGTTTTTTAGGACCCCCAGTGTTCCCCACTCCTGAGACCACAGTCTCACCTGGGACCGGTCCAGAAAGACCAGACACATCATCGCCACCTGTCGCACCACTAACCTCCTCAGACACAGGGGCTCCCTGTCTACGCCTTCCTCTCTGTCTCTGGGGGAGCGGACCCTCCCGTCTCTGGACCCCAGGGACCCCCTCGCCCTCAGCAGAGGCCCGTCCTGCCCCAGGGGGAACCTCACCCTCTGGGTTGGGACCGCCTCCCTCAGCCGCATGTCCTCTAAAGGCCTTGGGACACCTGCTAAAGGGGTGCCCCATCTCCCCACATAAATTGCAACAGATCAGCCGACATGTGTCGGGAGAATGACCAAAGCCATTACAACGCACACACTTTTGAATTGTGCACTCTGCACTCAGGTGGGTGGGGCATCCACATTTAAAACAACGGCGGGGTTGGCCGGGGTAGAAGACCAGGATCCGGTCTCTACCAATAAAAGCACTGCCCGGAATATGGGCCATGCTGTTACCAGCCCGTCTGAGCCGGATCCTGGCCGACCAAGCCCCGGTCCAAACCCCCCGCTCATCAAGTGACTTTTTAAGTGGAGCCTGCAGCTCCCCATACCTCTTCAACCATGTGCAAATGTCCTCCGGGGGGAGGGACTCGTTCCTCACTAGGATTGTGAGGACCTTCATCTCCTCCTGTCTCGATAGGGGGACCACCCTCACATTCTTCCAGGGGTCGGACCGTTTTAACAAATCATAAAGGGTTAAAAATAATTCCATGGACACTGCCGAAACAAAACTTATATCAAATTCCTTGGACCCTGACGGATGGATGACCGCAAAAAGGTCGGCCACCTTAAAACCCATCGCCAGGGTCCAATCAATTACCTGACCCCTAGTGGGGCACTGAGTTGTCCCCTCCCACTTCAATTGCACAACATTGCGGCGCCTCCTCTCTGGGCCCCCCGTACCCCTAGACCATGGGTTTGCCCCCCGGAACTGATCCGCTGGGGGCGCCCGGAAATTCTGGGTGCCAAACTGGCCGTACAGGGGACCCAGAGGGACGCTTGAGCCCGCAACCTGCGCAAAAGATCTTCCTTCCTTTAGTGCAGCCAACAGGTTTATTTCCTGTGATGCACCCAATATCCTGGCTGGAACAGTGGGAGAAACCCCCTCCCCAGCAGGCTCCCCAGGACCAGAGGCCACCCCGGGAGTATTGCCCACTCTCCCACCCTCACCCCGAGGATCACCCTCCCCCCGGACCTCCTTTCTCCTTACAACCTGGGGAGCTTTCACCTCCTCTACCCCGCTGCCCCCCAACATAACCCCCAGCTGACTGTCTGAGAGGTTATCCCAGTCAGCAGAAGCCCCTACCTCTGCATATGCCCCCATAGAATCAACAACCAGCTGACTCACCCTCACTTCTTGCTGTGACCCCTCCAGTTGTCGGATGAAGCTTAGGGCTGGACACTCCTTCTGCAGTTCCCCCATATCAGACTCACCCCACACCGAGGGCTGTGCAGCACAAATTTCGCCAGAAGACGCTACTTCCATGTCTGAGCTGCCTTTTTCTATCCCGGAAGTGGCACCGGAAGTGCCGCGGGCCGCCGGCCGGAAGTGAGCCGGCTGACCTCCTTCCACTTCCGGGATCGTCATCTCCCGCTGACCCTCCTCCCCTATGGCGGCCATTACAACATAATCAGGCGCCATGTTCTCCAAACCATGTGAAGCTTGTGCCTCACATTCTCCACTGGTAACTGGTGTAACCACCGTACCTCCCTCCACCACACTTTCCTTTACTGCACCCTTAGCTGCTTCTGATCCAGCAGCTCCTTCCACCGTGGACGCTGATTCAGATGGCGGATCCATCCCGCCATTGGGGACTATACCTGCTGCCTGCCCTCCCCCCACTGCAGACACCACAGGGATCACCGCCTTAGTAGGTGATTCGACCTGCACAGCACCGCATTCAGGGATCAAGGGGTTTTGCATGTCAGTCCCCATTACAGGCTCCACGCTCCTTCCACCCTCCACCACCATCACTTTCCCCTCAAGTCTCGCCAGTGTCTCTCTCCTAGGGAGCTCTGTGAGCACCACTACCGGCCTCAAGTGCTTGCCTTCCTGCGAGCTTACCACCCGAGCCCTATTAGCTTCATCGGGCTCCCTTCCCGGACCCGCATCCATCCCGGCCTCCCTCACAGACCGGACCTGGGCAGGCACCCGGGGGCCCTCCACCATACCTGGGTCATCGGGGGTTTCATGCTCTTCCCGGGGTCCATCAGCTACCGCAGCACTGGCCTCCTCCATACAGTCCCCGGACAATGGACCTGCCACTTCCGCTGCCTGAGACTGGGATGGCTGCTGCGGCCGACGTCTGGCAGCTTGGCTCCCGTCCTCGCTTGCTCGGCGCATCTCCCGCTGGATTTCCAGTAGGAAAGCTTTCTCCTCCAACCCTCTTTCACACAGGCCCCAAACAAGGTCTGACAGATCCCTGCAGTGTGTCTTGAGGGCTTCTATTGCCTCCCGAAATTCGGCTCTTCTGGAACTGCTTACGTGGTCTCTCCTGTTCCTCAAGTTGGTTAGCACCGACGTTTTCTTTACAAAGGCTAATGTTGCCTTTTGTATTAAGCCCTTAACCTTAGCCCGTCTCCTAAGCAGCTTCTGCTGGTCTTCCCCGGGCTGTGCCTTAGTCCAGTCCATTATTGAAAACTGGGTTCCGGCAGCCTTACCGTGGGTCCTGGACGGGTACCCATGCCAAGTCCAAACGGTCAGCTTGGTTTCGGACTTCGATTTAGCGGGCGTTGGAGCCTCTTTCATCCCGGTTAAGTGCGGTCATCGCCGGTCGGCCACGGCAGCCTTACCTTGGGTCCTGGACGGTTCCTGGAGCCTGGAGGAAGCCCCGGACCTTCGCGGTTACCCATACCCGGGCGGTTAGCGGGCGTTCGAGCCTCTTTCATCCCGGTTAAGTGCGGTCATCGCCGGTCGGCCCCGGCAGGTCTACCGTGGGTCCTGGACGGTTCCTGGAGCCTGCTGGAAGCCCCGGACCTTCGCGGTTACCCATGCCCGGGCGGTTAGCGGGCGTTCGAGCCTCTCTCATCCCGGTTAAGTGCGGTCATCGCCGGTCGGCCCCGGCAGGTCTACCGTGGGTCCTGGACGGTTCCTGGAGCCTGCTGGAAGCTCCGGACCTTCGCGGTTACCCATGCCCGGGCGGTTAGCGGGCGTTCGAGCCTCTCTCATCCCGGTTAAGTGCGGTCATCGCCGGTTAGCCCCGGCAGCCTTACCTTGGGTCCTGGACGGTTCCTGGAGCCGGCTGGAAGCTCCGGACCTTCGCGGTTACCCATGCCGGGGCGGTTAGCGGGCGTTCGAGCCTCTCTCATCCCGGTTAAGTGCGGTCATCGCCGGTCGGCCCCGGCAGGTCTACCGTGGGTCCTGCACGGTTCCTGGAGCCTGCTGGAAGCTCCGGACCTTCGCGGTTACCCATGCCCGGGCGGTTAGCGTGCGTTCGAGCCTCTTTCATCCCGGTTAAGTGCGGTCATCGCCGGTCGGCCACGGCAGCCTTACCTTGGGTCCTGGACGGTTCCTGGAGCCTGGAGGAAGCCCCGGACCTTCGCGGTTACCCATACCCGGGCGGTTAGCGGGCGTTCGAGCCTCTTTCATCCCGGTTAAGTGCGGTCATCGCCGGTCGGCCCCGGCAGGTCTACCGTGGGTCCTGGACGGTTCCTGGAGCCTGCTGGAAGCTCCGGACCTTCGCGGTTACCCATACCCGGGCGGTTAGCGGGCGTTCGAGCCTCTCTCATCCCGGTTAAGTGCGGTCATCGCCGGTTGGCCCCGGCAGCCTTACCTTGGGTCCTGGACGGTTCCTGGAGCCTGCTGGAAGCTCCGGACCTTCGCGGTTACCCATGCCCGGGCGGTTAGCGGGCGTTCGAGCCTCTTTCATCCCGGTTAAGTGCGGTCATCGCCGGTCGGCCCCGGCAGGTCTACCGTGGGTCCTGGACGGTTCCTGGAGCCTGGAGGAAGCCCCGGACCTTCGCGGTTACCCATGCCCGGGCGGTTAGCGGGCGTTCGAGCCCCTTTCATCCCGGTTAAGTGCGGTCATCGCCGGTTAGCCCCGGCAGCCTTACCTTGGGTCCTGGACGGTTCCTGGAGCCGGCTGGAAGCCCCGGACCTTCGCGGTTACCCATGCCCGGGCGGTTAGCGGGCGTTCGAGCCCCTTTCATCCCGGTTAAGTGTGGTCATCGCCGGTCGGCTCTGGCAGCTCTACCCCCGGTCCTGGACGGTTCCTGGAGCCGGCTGGAAGCTCCGGACCTTCGCGGTTACCCATGCCCGGGCGGTTAGCGGGCGTTCGAGCCTCTCTCATCCCGGTTAAGTGCGGTCATCGCCGGTCGGCCCCGGCAGGTCTACCGTGGGTCCTGGACGGTTCCTGGAGCCTGCTGGAAGCTCCGGACCTTCGCGGTTACCCATGCCCGGGCGGTTAGCGGGCGTTCGAGCCCCTTTCATCCCGGTTAAGTGTGGTCATCGCCGGTCGGCTCTGGCAGCTCTACCCCCGGTCCTGGACGGTTCCTGGAGCCGGCTGGAAGCTCCGGACCTTCGCGGTTACCCATGCCCGGGCGGTTAGCGGGCGTTCGAGCCTCTCTCATCCCGGTTAAGTGCGGTCATCGCCGGTCGGCCCCGGCAGGTCTACCGTGGGTCCTGGACGGTTCCTGGAGCCTGCTGGAAGCTCCGGACCTTCGCGGTTACCCATGCCCGGGCGGTTAGCGGGCGTTCGAGCCTCTCTCATCCCGGTTAAGTGCGGTCATCGCCGTTCGGCCCCGGCAGGTCTACCGTGGGTCCTGGACGGTTCCTGGAGCCTGCTGGAAGCTCCGGACCTTCGCGGTTACCCATGCCCGGGCGGTTAGCGGGCGTTCGAGCCTCTCTCATCCCGGTTAAGTGCGGTCATCGCCGGTTAGCCCCGGCAGCCTTACCTTGGGTCCTGGACGGTTCCTGGAGCCGGCTGGAAGCTCCGGACCTTCGCGGTTACCCATGCCCGGGCGGTTAGCGGGCGTTCGAGCCTCTCTCATCCCGGTTAAGTGCGGTCATCGCCGGTCGGCCCCGGCAGGTCTACCGTGGGTCCTGCACGGTTCCTGGAGCCTGCTGGAAGCTCCGGACCTTCGCGGTTACCCATGCCCGGGCGGTTAGCGGGCGTCCGAGCCTCTTTCATCCCGGTTAAGTGCGGTCATCGCCGGTTGGCCCCGGCAGCCTTACCGTGGGTCCTGGACGGGTACCCATGCCAAGTCCAAACGGTCAGCTTGGCTTCGGACTTCGATTTAGCGGGCGTTGGAGCCTCTTTCATCCCGGTTAAGTGCGGTCATCGCCGGTCGGCCACGGCAGCCTTACCTTGGGTCCTGGACGGTTCCTGGAGCCTGGAGGAAGCCCCGGACCTTCGCGGTTACCCATACCCGGGCGGTTAGCGGGCGTTCGAGCCTCTCTCATCCCGGTTAAGTGCGGTCATCGCCGGTTGGCCCCGGCAGCCTTACCTTGGGTCCTGGACGGTTCCTGGAGCCTGCTGGAAGCTCCGGACCTTCGCGGTTACCCATGCCCGGGCGGTTAGCGGGCGTTCGAGCCTCTTTCATCCCGGTTAAGTGCGGTCATCGCCGGTCGGCCCCGGCAGGTCTACCGTGGGTCCTGGACGGTTCCTGGAGCCTGCTGGAAGCCCCGGACCTTCGCGGTTACCCATGCCCGGACGGTTAGCGGGCGATCGAGCCTCTTTCATCCCGGTTAAGTGCGGTCATCGCCGGTCGGCCCCGGCAGGTCTACCGTGGGTCCTGGACGGTTCCTGGAGCCTGCTGGAAGCACCGGACCTTCGCGGTTACCCATGCCCGGGCGGTTAGCGGGCGTTCGAGCCTCTTTCATCCCGGTTAAGTGCGGTCATCGCCGGTTGGCCCGGCAGCCTTACCTTGGGTCCTGGACGGTTCCTGGAGCCTGGTGGAAGCCCCGGACCTTCGCGGTTACCCATGCCCGGGCGGTTAGCGGGCGTTCGAGCCTCTTTCATCCCGGTTAAGTGCGGTCATCGCCGGTCGGCCCCGGCAGGTCTACCGTGGGTCCTGGACGGTTCCTGGAGCCTGCTGGAAGCCCCGGACCTTCGCGGTTACCCATGCACGGGCGGTTAGCGGGCGTTCGAGCCTCTTTCATCCCGGTTAAGTGCGGTCATCGCCGGTCGGCCCCGGCAGGTCTACCGTGGGTCCTGGACGGTTCCTGGAGCCTGCTGGAAGCCCCGGACCTTCGCGGTTACCCATGCCCGGGCGGTTAGCGGGCGTTCGAGCCTCTTTCATCCCGGTTAAGTGCGGTCATCGCCGGTTGGCCCCGGCAGGTCTACCGTGGGTCCTGGACGGTTCCTGGAGCCTGCTGGAAGCTCCGGACCTTCGCGGTTACCCATGCCCGGGCGGTTAGCGGGCGTTCGAGCCTCTCTCATCCCGGTTAAGTGCGGTCATCGCCGGTTGGCCCCGGCAGCCTTACCTTGGGTCCTGGACGGTTCCTGGAGCCTGCTGGAAGCTCCGGACCTTCGCGGTTACCCATGCCCGGGCGGTTAGCGGGCGATCGAGCCTCTTTCATCCCGGTTAAGTGCGGTCATCGCCGGTCGGCCTCGGCAGGTCTACCGTGGGTCCTGGACGGTTCCTGGAGCCTGCTGGAAGCCCCGGACCTTCGCGGTTACCCATGCCCGGGCGGTTAGCGGGCGATCGAGCCTCTTTCATCCCGGTTAAGTGCGGTCATCGCCGGTCGGCCCCGGCAGGTCTACCGTGGGTCCTGGACGGTTCCTGGAGCCTGCTGGAAGCCCCGGACCTTCGCGGTTACCCATGCCCGGGCGGTTAGCGGGCGTTCGAGCCTCTTTCATCCCGGTTAAGTGCGGTCATCGCCGGTTAGCCCCGGCAGCCTTACCTTGGGTCCTGGACGGTTCCTGGAGCCTGCTGGAAGCCCCGGACCTTCGCGGTTACCCATGCCCGGGCGGTTAGCGGGCGTTCGAGCCTCTTTCATCCCGGTTAAGTGCGGTCATCGCCGGTCGGCCCCGGCAGGTCTACCGTGGGTCCTGGATGGTTCCTGGAGCCTGCTGGAAGCCCCGGACCTTCGCGGTTACCCATGCCCGGGCGGTTAGGCAGGCCACCGAACCAGTCTTAAAAAGGACCGCAACTCCACTGCAGGGCTCAGCCGCAAGAGACCAGAGAGAGGGCCCACATCTCCACTCCCTCTTTGCTAGGTGCATCTCTGCCACCGATGCCAGCCAGGTCTCTTGCAAAAACAAAATATCAGCATCAACTTGGCTGAGAAAAGAAAAGGCTGCAAAACGAGCCGCCGCAGAACGCACACTAGCAACATTAATAGTTGCCAGGCGTATTGGAGAGGGTACCGCCATCCTTAGTAATTAAAGGGTTTGCGTTTTCCTCTGCTTACACAACACAATTATTAAGAATCAGAAGTCCCCCTCGGAATCCGAGGATAGGACCCCCCACCTATTTGTCGTCGCTGGCTGGAAACCACCACCAGCTCCGACCCTACCAACACCAGACTGAGGGGCAGAAACACCCACCCCCCCTGGCACTTTCCGCTTAAGTTTTTTCTTTTTCCCTTTTTTCTTCCAGCCCTCGGAATCAGAGGGGGCTTCTCTACCCCCGTCATCCTCCGATCGCCCGCTAGAGGCATCCTTAGGACGCTTCTGCGGACCCTTGATGGGTACCGAGGTATCCATAACCATTGGATCTTCATCTGGGTTGGGGACAGTAGGGTGACGGACAGAAGAAGGACCAGGCCGGGAAGGAGGGGGGTGGGAAGGAGGAGGAAGGGTAGGGGATGGCAGAGAAGGTGGAAGGCGGGAAGAAGGGGAGGACCTAGGAGGCTGGGGGGGGAGAGGAGGGGGAGGAGGGGGGTAGGGAGGAGGGGGGGGACTGAGGGTCTCCTAGGGGGTTTCCCTGGGGGTTTTTTAGGACCCCCAGTGTTCCCCACTCCTGAGACCACAGTCTCACCTGGGACCGGTCCAGAAAGACCAGACACATCATCGCCACCTGTCGCACCACTAACCTCCTCAGACACAGGGGCTCCCTGTCTACGCCTTCCTCTCTGTCTCTGGGGGAGCGGACCCTCCCGTCTCTGGACCCCAGGGACCCCCTCGCCCTCAGCAGAGGCCCGTCCTGCCCCAGGGGGAACCTCACCCTCTGGGTTGGGACCGCCTCCCTCAGCCGCATGTCCTCTAAAGGCCTTGGGACACCTGCTAAAGGGGTGCCCCATCTCCCCACATAAATTGCAACAGATCAGCCGACATGTGTCGGGAGAATGACCAAAGCCATTACAACGCACACACTTTTGAATTGTGCACTCTGCACTCAGGTGGGTGGGGCATCCACATTTAAAACAACGGCGGGGTTGGCCGGGGTAGAAGACCAGGATCCGGTCTCTACCAATAAAAGCACTGCCCGGAATATGGGCCATGCTGTTACCAGCCCGTCTGAGCCGGATCCTGGCCGACCAAGCCCCGGTCCAAACCCCCCGCTCATCAAGTGACTTTTTAAGTGGAGCCTGCAGCTCCCCATACCTCTTCAACCATGTGCAAATGTCCTCCGGGGGGAGGGACTCGTTCCTCACTAGGATTGTGAGGACCTTCATCTCCTCCTGTCTCGATAGGGGGACCACCCTCACATTCTTCCAGGGGTCGGACCATTTTAACAAATCATAAAGGGTTAAAAATAATTCCATGGACACTGCCGAAACAAAACTTATATCAAATTCCTTGGACCCTGACGGATGGATGACCGCAAAAAGGTCGGCCACCTTAAAACCCATCGCCAGGGTCCAATCAATTACCTGACCCCTAGTGGGGCACTGAGTTGTCCCCTCCCACTTCAATTGCACAACATTGCGGCGCCTCCTCTCTGGGCCCCCCGTACCCCTAGACCATGGGTTTGCCCCCCGGAACTGATCCGCTGGGGGCGCCCGGAAATTCTGGGTGCCAAACTGGCCGTACAGGGGACCCAGAGGGACGCTTGAGCCCGCAACCTGCGCAAAAGATCTTCCTTCCTTTAGTGCAGCCAACAGGTTTATTTCCTGTGATGCACCCAATATCCTGGCTGGAACAGTGGGAGAAACCCCCTCCCCAGCAGGCTCCCCAGGACCAGAGGCCACCCCGGGAGTATTGCCCACTCTCCCACCCTCACCCCGAGGATCACCCTCCCCCCGGACCTCCTTTCTCCTTACAACCTGGGGAGCTTTCACCTCCTCTACCCCGCTGCCCCCCAACATAACCCCCAGCTGACTGTCTGAGAGGTTATCCCAGTCAGCAGAAGCCCCTACCTCTGCATATGCCCCCATAGAATCAACAACCAGCTGACTCACCCTCACTTCTTGCTGTGACCCCTCCAGTTGTCGGATGAAGCTTAGGGCTGGACACTCCTTCTGCAGTTCCCCCATATCAGACTCACCCCACACCGAGGGCTGTGCAGCACAAATTTCGCCAGAAGACGCTACTTCCATGTCTGAGCTGCCTTTTTCTATCCCGGAAGTGGCACCGGAAGTGCCGCGGGCCGCCGGCCGGAAGTGAGCCGGCTGACCTCCTTCCACTTCCGGGATCGTCATCTCCCGCTGACCCTCCTCCCCTATGGCGGCCATTACAACATAATCAGGCACCATGTTCTCCAAACCATGTGAAGCTTGTGCCTCACATTCTCCACTGGTAACTGGTGTAACCACCGTACCTCCCTCCACCACACTTTCCTTTACTGCACCCTTAGCTGCTTCTGATCCAGCAGCTCCTTCCACCGTGGACGCTGATTCAGATGGCGGATCCATCCCGCCATTGGGGACTATACCTGCTGCCTGCCCTCCCCCCACTGCAGACACCACAGGGATCACCGCCTTAGTAGGTGATTCGACCTGCACAGCACCGCATTCAGGGATCAAGGGGTTTTGCATGTCAGTCCCCATTACAGGCTCCACGCTCCTTCCACCCTCCACCACCATCACTTTCCCCTCAAGTCTCGCCAGTGTCTCTCTCCTAGGGAGCTCTGTGAGCACCACTACCGGCCTCAAGTGCTTGCCTTCCTGCGAGCTTACCACCCGAGCCCTATTAGCTTCATCGGGCTCCCTTCCCGGACCCGCATCCATCCCGGCCTCCCTCACAGACCGGACCTGGGCAGGCACCCGGGGGCCCTCCACCATACCTGGGTCATCGGGGGTTTCATGCTCTTCCCGGGGTCCATCAGCTACCGCAGCACTGGCCTCCTCCATACAGTCCCCGGACACCGGACCTGCCACTTCCGCTGCCTGAGACTGGGATGGCTGCTGCGGCCGACGTCTGGCAGCTTGGCTCCCGTCCTCGCTTGCTCGGCGCATCTCCCGCTGGATTTCCAGTAGGAAAGCTTTCTCCTCCAACCCTCTTTCACACAGGCCCCAAACAAGGTCTGACAGATCCCTGCAGTGTGTCTTGAGGGCTTCTATTGCCTCCCGAAATTCGGCTCTTCTGGAACTGCTTACGTGGTCTCTCCTGTTCCTCAAGTTGGTTAGCACCGACGTTTTCTTTACAAAGGCTAATGTTGCCTTTTGTATTAAGCCCTTAACCTTAGCCCGTCTCCTAAGCAGCTTCTGCTGGTCTTCCCCGGGCTGTGCCTTAGTCCAGTCCATTATTGAAAACTGGGTTCCGGCAGCCTTACCGTGGGTCCTGGACGGGTACCCATGCCAAGTCCAAACGGTCAGCTTGGTTTCGGACTTCGATTTAGCGGGCGTTGGAGCCTCTTTCATCCCGGTTAAGTGCGGTCATCGCCGGTCGGCCACGGCAGCCTTACCTTGGGTCCTGGACGGTTCCTGGAGCCTGGAGGAAGCCCCGGACCTTCGCGGTTACCCATACCCGGGCGGTTAGCGGGCGTTCGAGCCTCTTTCATCCCGGTTAAGTGCGGTCATCGCCGGTCGGCCCCGGCAGGTCTACCGTGGGTCCTGGACGGTTCCTGGAGCCTGCTGGAAGCTCCGGACCTTCGCGGTTACCCATGCCCGGGCGGTTAGCGGGCGTTCGAGCCTCTTTCATCCCGGTTAAGTGCGGTCATCGCCGGTTGGCCCCGGCAGGTCTACCGTGGGTCCTGGACGGTTCCTGGAGCCGGCTGGAAGCCCCGGACCTTCGCGGTTACCCATGCCCGGGCGGTTAGCGGGCGTTCGAGCCCCTTTCATCCCGGTTAAGTGCGGTCATCGCCGGTTAGCCCCGGCAGCCTTACCTTGGGTCCTGGACGGTTCCTGGAGCCGGCTGGAAGCCCCGGACCTTCGCGGTTACCCATGCCCGGGCGGTTAGCGGGCGTTCGAGCCTCTTTCATCCCGGTTAAGTGCGGTCATCGCCGGTTGGCCCCGGCAGCCTTACCTTGGGTCCTGGACGGTTCCTGGAGCCTGCTGGAAGCCCCAGACCTTCGCGGTTACCCATGCCCGGGCGGTTAGCGGGCGTTCGAGCCTCTTTCATCCCGGTTAAGTGCGGTCATCGCCGGTCGGCCCCGGCAGCCTTACCTTGGGTCCTGGACGGTTCCTGGAGCCTGGAGGAAGCCCCGGACCTTCGCGGTTACCCATGCCCGGGCGGTTAGCGGGCGTTCGAGCCTCTTTCATCCCGGTTAAGTGCGGTCATTGCCGGTTGGCCCCGGCAGCCTTACCTTGGGTCCTGGACGGTTCCTGGAGCCTGGTGGAAGCCCCGGACCTTCGCGGTTACCCATGCCCGGGCGGTTAGCGGGCGTTCGAGCCTCTTTCATCCCGGTTAAGTGCGGTCATCGCCGGTTGGCCCCGGCAGCCTTACCTTGGGTCCTGGACGGTTCCTGGAGCCTGGAGGAAGCCCCGGACCTTCGCGGTTACCCATGCCCGGGCGGTTAGCGGGCGTTCGAGCCTCTTTCATCCCGGTTAAGTGCGGTCATCGCCGGTTGGCCCCGGCAGCCTTACCTTGGGTCCTGGGCGGTTCCTGGAGCCTGGTGGAAGCCCCGGACCTTCGCGGTTACCCATGCCCGGGCGGTTAGCGGGCGTTCGAGCCTCTTTCATCCCGGTTAAGTGCGGTCATCGCCGGTCGGCCCCGGCAGGTCTACCGTGGGTCCTGGACGGTTCCTGGAGCCTGCTGGAAGCCCCGGACCTTCGCGGTTACCCATGCCCGGGCGGTTAGCGGGCGTTCGAGCCTCTTTCATCCCGGTTAAGTGCGGTCATCGCCGGTCGGCCCCGGCAGCCTTACCGTGGGTCCTGGACGGGTACCCATGTCAAGTCCAAACGGTCAGCTTGGCTTCGGACTACGATTTGGCGGGCGTTCGAGCCTCTTTCATCCCGGTTAAGTGCGGTCATCGCCGGTTAGCCCCGGCAGCCTTACCTTGGGTCCTGGACGGTTCCTGCAGCCTGCTGGAAGCCCCGGACCTTCGCGGTTACCCATGCCCGGGCGGTTAGCGGGCGTTCGAGCCTCTTTCATCCCGGTTAAGTGCGGTCATCGCCGGTTGGCCCCGGCAGCCTTACCTTGGGTCCTGGACGGTTCCTGGAGCCTGCTGGAAGCCCCGGACCTTCGCGGTTACCCATGCCCGGGCGGTTAGCGGGCGTTCGAGCCTCTTTCATCCCGGTTAAGTGCGGTCATCGCCGGTCGGCCCCGGCAGGTCTACCGTGGGTCCTGGACGGTTCCTGGAGCCTGCTGGAAGCCCCGGACCTTCGCGGTTACCCATGCCCGGGCGGTTAGCCGGCGTTTGAGCCTCTTTCATCCCGGTTAAGTGCGGTCATCGCCGGTCGGCCCCGGCAGCCTTACCTTGGGTCCTGGACGGTTCCTGGAGCCTGGAGGAAGCCCCGGACCTTCGCGGTTACCCATGCCCGGGCGGTTAGCGGGCGTTCGAACCTCTCTCATCCCGGTTAAGTGCGGTCATCGCCGGTCGGCCCCGGCAGCCTTACCGTGGGTCCTGGACGGGTACCCATGTCAAGTCCAAACGGTCAGCTTGGCTTCGGACTACGATTTGGCGGGCGTTCGAGCCTCTTTCATCCCGGTTAAGTGCGGTCATCGCCGGTTAGCCCCGGCAGCCTTACCTTGGGTCCTGGACGGTTCCTGGAGCCTGCTGGAAGCCCCGGACCTTCGCGGTTACCCATGCCCGGGCGGTTAGCGGGCGTTCGAGCCTCTTTCATCCCGGTTAAGTGCGGTCATCGCCGGTCGGCCCCGGCAGGTCTACCGTGGGTCCTGGACGGTTCCTGGAGCCGGCTGGAAGCCCCGGACCTTCGCGGTTACCCATGCCCGGGCGGTTAGCGGGCGTTCGAGCCCCTTTCATCCCGGTTAAGTGCGGTCATCGCCGGTCGGCCCCGGCAGGTCTACCGTGGGTCCTGGACGGTTCCTGGAGCCTGCTGGAAGCTCCGGACCTTCGCGGTTACCCATGCCCGGGCGGTTAGCGGGCGTTCGAGCCTCTTTCATCCCGGTTAAGTGCAGTCATCGCCGGTTGGCCCCGGCAGCCTTACCTTGGGTCCTGGACGGTTCCTGCAGCCTGGAGGAAGCCCCGGACCTTCGCGGTTACCCATGCCCGGGCGGTTAGCGGGCGTTCGAGCCTCTTTCATCCCGGTTAAGTGCGGTCATCGCCGGTTGGCCCCGGCAGCCTTACCTTGGGTCCTGGACGGTTTCTGGAGCCGGCTGGAAGCCCCGGACCTTCGCGGTTACCCATGCCCGGGCGGTTAGCGGGCGTTCGATCCTCTCTCATCCCGGTTAAGTGCGGTCATCGCCGGTTAGCCCCGGCAGCCTTACCTTGGGTCCTGGACGGTTCCTGGAGCCGGCTGGAAGCCCCGGACCTTCGCGGTTACCCATGCCCGGGCGGTTAGCGGGCGTTCGAGCCCCTTTCATCCCGGTTAAGTGCAGTCATCGCCGGTCGGCCCCGGCAGGTCTACCGTGGGTCCTGGACGGTTCCTGGAGCCTGCTGGAAGCCCCGGACCTTCGCGGTTACCCATGCCCGGGCGGTTAGCGGGCGTTCGAGCCTCTCTCATCCCGGTTAAGTGCGGTCATCGCCGGTCGGCCCCGGCAGGTCTACCGTGGGTCCTGGACGGGTACCCATGTCAAGTCCAAACGGTCAGCTTGGCTTCGGACTACGATTTGGCGGGCGTTCGAGCCTCTTTCATCCCGGTTAAGTGCGGTCATCGCCGGTTAGCCCCGGCAGCCTTACCTTGGGTCCTGGACGGTTCCTGGAGCCTGCTGGAAGCCCCGGACCTTCGCGGTTACCCATGCCCGGGCGGTTAGCGGGCGTTCGAGCCTCTTTCATCCCGGTTAAGTGCGGTCATCGCCGGTTGGCCCCGGCAGCCTTACCTTGGGTCCTGGACGGTTCCTGGAGCCTGCTGGAAGCCCCGGACCTTCGCGGTTACCCATGCCCGGGCGGTTAGCGGGCGTTCGAGCCTCTTTCATCCCGGTTAAGTGCGGTCATCGCCGGTCGGCCCCGGCAGGTCTACCGTGGGTCCTGGACGGTTTCTGGAGCCTGCTGGAAGCCCCGGACCTTCGCGGTTACCCATGCCCGGGCGGTTAGCGGGCGTTCGAGCCTCTTTCATCCCGGTTAAGTGCGGTCATCGCCGGTCGGCCCCGGCAGCCTTACCTTGGGTCCTGGACGGTTCCTGGAGCCTGGAGGAAGCCCCGGACCTTCGCGGTTACCCATGCCCGGGCGGTTAGCGGGCGTTCGAGCCTCTTTCATCCCGGTTAAGTGCGGTCATCGCCGGTTAGCCCCGGCAGCCTTACCTTGGGTCCTGGACGGTTCCTGGAGCCTGGTGGAAGCCCCGGACCTTCGCGGTTACCCATGCCCGGGCGGTTAGCGGGCGTTCGAGCCTCTTTCATCCCGGTTAAGTGCGGTCATCGCCGGTCGGCCCCGGCAGGTCTACCGTGGGTCCTGGACGGTTCCTGGAGCCTGCTGGAAGCCCCGGACCTTCGCGGTTACCCATGCCCGGGCGGTTAGCGGGCGTTCGAGCCTCTTTCATCCCGGTTAAGTGCGGTCATCGCCGGTCGGCCCCGGCAGCCTTACCTTGGGTCCTGGACGGTTCCTGGAGCCTGGAGGAAGCCCCGGACCTTCGCGGTTACCCATGCCCGGGCGGTTAGCGGGCGTTCGAGCCTCTCTCATCCCGGTTAAGTGCGGTCATCGCCGGTCGGCCCCGGCAGCCTTACCGTGGGTCCTGGACGGGTACCCATGTCAAGTCCAAAAGGTCAGCTTGGCTTCGGACTACGATTTGGCGGGCGTTCGAGCCTCTTTCATCCCGGTGAAGTGCGGTCATCGCCGGTTGGCCCCGGCAGGTCTACCGTGGGTCCTGGACGGTTCCTGGAGCCTGCTGGAAGCTCCGGACCTTCGCGGTTACCCATGCCCGGGCGGTTAGCGGGCGTTCGAGCCTCTTTCATCCCGGTTAAGTGCAGTCATCGCCGGTTGGCCCCGGCAGCCTTACCTTGGGTCCTGGACGGTTCCTGGAGCCTGGAGGAAGCCCCGGACCTTCGCGGTTACCCATGCCCGGGCGGTTAGCGGGCGTTCGAGCCTCTTTCATCCCGGTTAAGTGCGGTCATCGCCGGTTGGCCCCGGCAGCCTTACCTTGGGTCCTGGACGGTTCCTGGAGCCGGCTGGAAGCCCCGGACCTTCGCGGTTACCCATGCCCGGGCGGTTAGCGGGCGTTCGAGCCCCTTTCATCCCGGTTAAGTGCAGTCATCGCCGGTCGGCCCCGGCAGGTCTACCGTGGGTCCTGGACGGTTCCTGGAGCCTGCTGGAAGCCCCGGACCTTCGCGGTTACCCATGCCCGGGCGGTTAGCGGGCGTTCGAGCCTCTCTCATCCCGGTTAAGTGCGGTCATCGCCGGTCGGCCCCGGCAGGTCTACCGTGGGTCCTGGACGGTTCCTGGAGCCTGCTGGAAGCTCCGGACCTTCGCGGTTACCCATGCCCGGGCGGTTAGCGGGCGTTCGAGCCTCTCTCATCCCGGTTAAGTGCGGTCATCGCCGTTCGGCCCCGGCAGGTCTACCGTGGGTCCTGGACGGTTCCTGTAGCCTGCTGGAAGCTCCGGACCTTCGCGGTTACCCATGCCCGGGCGGTTAGTGGGCATTCGAGCCTCTCTCATCCCGGTTAAGTGCGGTCATCGCCGGTTAGCCCCGGCAGCCTTACCTTGGGTCCTGGACAGTTCCTGGAGCCGGCTGGAAGCTCCGGACCTTCGCGGTTACCCATGCCCGGGCGGTTAGCGGGCGTTCGAGCCTCTCTCATCCCGGTTAAGTGCGGTCATCGCCGGTCGGCCCCGGCAGGTCTACCGTGGGTCCTGCACGGTTCCTGGAGCCTGCTGGAAGCTCCGGACCTTCGCGGTTACCCATGCCCGGGCGGTTAGCGGGCGTTCGAGCCTCTTTCATCCCGGTTAAGTGCGGTCATCGCCGGTTGGCCCCGGCAGGTCTACCGTGGGTCCTGGACGGTTCCTGGAGCCTGCTGGAAGCTCCGGACCTTCGCGGTTACCCATGCCCGGGCGGTTAGCGGGCGTTCGAGCCTCTTTCATCCCGGTTAAGTGCAGTCATCGCCGGTTGGCCCCGGCAGCCTTACCTTGGGTCCTGGACGGTTCCTGGAGCCTGGAGGAAGCCCCGGACCTTCGCGGTTACCCATGCCCGGGCGGTTAGCGGGCGTTCGAGCCTCTTTCATCCCGGTTAAGTGCGGTCATCGCCGGTTGGCCCCGGCAGCCTTACCTTGGGTCCTGGACGGTTCCTGGAGCCGGCTGGAAGCCCCGGACCTTCGCGGTTACCCATGCCCGGGCGGTTAGCGGGCGTTCGATCCTCTCTCATCCCGGTTAAGTGCGGTCATCGCCGGTTAGCCCCGGCAGCCTTACCTTGGGTCCTGGACGGTTCCTGGAGCCGGCTGGAAGCCCCGGACCTTCGCGGTTACCCATGCCCGGGCGGTTAGCGGGCGTTCGATCCTCTCTCATCCCGGTTAAGTGCGGTCATCGCCGGTTAGCCCCGGCAGCCTTACCTTGGGTCCTGGACGGTTCCTGGAGCCGGCTGGAAGCCCCGGACCTTCGCGGTTACCCATGCCCGGGCGGTTAGCGGGCGTTCGAGCCCCTTTCATCCCGGTTAAGTGCGGTCATCGCCGGTCGGCCCCGGCAGCCTTACCGTGGGTCCTGGACGGGTACCCATGTCAAGTCCAAACGGTCAGCTTGGCTTCGGACTACGATTTGGCGGGCGTTCGAGCCCCTTTCATCCCGGTTAAGTGCGGTCATCGCCGGTCGGCCCCGGCAGGTCTACCGTGGGTCCTGGACGGTTCCTGGAGCCTGGAGGAAGCCCCGGACCTTCGCGGTTACCCATGCCCGGGCGGTTAGCGGGCGTTCGAGCCTCTTTCATCCCGGTTAAGTGCGGTCATCGCCGGTTGGCCCCGGCAGGTCTACCCCCGGTCCTGGACGGTTCCTGGAGCCTGGAGGAAGCCCCGGACCTTCGCGGTTACCCATGCCCGGGCGGTTAGCGGGCGTTCGAGCCTCTTTCATCCCGGTTAAGTGCGGTCATCGCCGGTTGGCCCCGGCAGGTCTACCCCCGGTCCTGGACGGTTCCTGGAGCCTGCTGGAAGCCCCGGACCTTCGCGGTTACCCATGCCCGGGCGGTTAGCGGGCGTTCGAGCCCCTTTCATCCCGGTTAAGTGCGGTCATCGCCGGTCGGCCCCGGCAGGTCTACCGTGGGTCCTGGACGGTTCCTGGAGCCTGCTGGAAGCCCCGGACCTTCGCGGTTACCCATGCCCGGGCGGTTAGCGGGCGTTCGAGCCTCTTTCATCCCGGTTAAGTGCGGTCATCGCCGGTTGGCCCCGGCAGCCTTACCTTGGGTCCTGGACGGTTCCTGGAGCCTGGAGGAAGCCCCGGACCTTCGCGGTTACCCATGCCCGGGCGGTTAGCGGGCGTTCGAGCCTCTTTCATCCCGGTTAAGTGCGGTCATCGCCGGTTGGCCCCGGCAGGTCTACCCCCGGTCCTGGACGGTTCCTGGAGCCTGGAGGAAGCCCCGGACCTTCGCGGTTACCCATGCCCGGGCGGTTAGCGGGCGTTCGAGCCTCTTTCATCCCGGTTAAGTGCGGTCATCGCCGGTTGGCCCCGGCAGGTCTACCCCCGGTCCTGGACGGTTCCTGGAGCCTGGTGGAAGCCCCGGACCTTCGCGGTTACCCATGCCCGGGCGGTTAGCGGGCGTTCGAGCCCCTTTCGTCCCGGTTAAGTGCGGTCATCGCCGGTCGGCCCCGGCAGGTCTACCGTGGGTCCTGGACGGTTCCTGGAGCCTGCTGGAAGCTCCGGACCTTCGCGGTTACCCATGCCCGGGCGGTTAGCGGGCGTTCGAGCCCCTTTCATCCCGGTTAAGTGCGGTCATCGCCGGTTGGCCCCGGCAGCCTTACCTTGGGTCCTGGACGGTTCCTGGAGCCGGCTGGAAGCCCCGGACCTTCGCGGTTACCCATGCCCGGGCGGTTAGCGGGCGTTCGAGCCTCTTTCATCCCGGTTAAGTGCGGTCATCGCCGGTTAGCCCCGGCAGCCTTACCTTGGGTCCTGGACGGTTCCTGGAGCCTGCTGGAAGCCCCGGACCTTCGCGGTTACCCATGCCCGGGCGGTTAGCGGGCGTTCGAGCCCCTTTCATACCGGTTAAGTGCGGTCATCGCCGGTCGGCCCCGGCAGGTCTACCGTGGGTCCTGGACGGTTCCTGGAGCCTGGAGGAAGCCCCGGACCTTCGCGGTTACCCATGCCCGGGCGGTTAGCGGGCGTTCGAGCCTCTTTCATCCCGGTTAAGTGCGGTCATCGCCGGTTGGCCCCGGCAGGTCTACCCCCGGTCCTGGACGGTTCCTGGAGCCTGGAGGAAGCCCCGGACCTTCGCGGTTACCCATGCCCGGGCGGTTAGCGGGCGTTCGAGCCTCTTTCATCCCGGTTAAGTGCGGTCATCGCCGGTTGGCCCCGGCAGGTCTACCCCCGGTCCTGGACGGTTCCTGGAGCCTGGTGGAAGCCCCGGACCTTCGCGGTTACCCATGCCCGGGCGGTTAGCGGGCGTTCGAGCCTCTTTCATCCCGGTTAAGTGCGGTCATCGCCGGTTGGCCCCGGCAGCCTTACCTTGGGTCCTGGACGGTTCCTGGAGCCTGGTGGAAGCCCCGGACCTTCGCGGTTACCCATGCCCGGGCGGTTAGCGGGCGTTCGAGCCTCTTTCATCCCGGTTAAGTGCGGTCATCGCCGGTTGGCCCCGGCAGCCTTACCTTGGGTCCTGGACGGTTCCTGGAGCCTGGTGGAAGCCCCGGACCTTCGCGGTTACCCATGCCCGGGCGGTTAGCGGGCGTTCGAGCCTCTTTCATCCCGGTTAAGTGCGGTCATCGCCGGTTGGCCCCGGCAGCCTTACCTTGGGTCCTGGACGGTTCCTGGAGCCGGCTGGAAGCCCCGGACCTTCGCGGTTACCCATGCCCGGGCGGTTAGCGGGCGTTCGAGCCTCTTTCATCCCGGTTAAGTGCGGTCATCGCCGGTTGGCCCCGGCAGCCTTACCTTGGGTCCTGGACGGTTCCTGGAGCCTGGTGGAAGCCCCGGACCTTCGCGGTTACCCATGACCGGGCGGTTAGCGGGCGTTCGAGCCTCTTTCATCCCGGTTAAGTGCGGTCATCGCCGGTTGGCCCCGGCAGCCTTACCTTGGGTCCTGGACGGTTCCTGGAGCCGGCTGGAAGCCCCGGACCTTCGCGGTTACCCATGCCCGGGCGGTTAGCGGGCGTTCGAGCCTCTTTCATCCCGGTTAAGTGCGGTCATCGCCGGTTGGCCCCGGCAGCCTTACCTTGGGTCCTGGACGGTTCCTGGAGCCGGCTGGAAGCCCCGGACCTTCGCGGTTACCCATGCCCGGGCAGTTAGCGGGCGTTCGAGCCTCTTTCATCCCGGTTAAGTGCGGTCATCGCCGGTTGGCCCCGGCAGCCTTACCTTGGGTCCTGGACGGTTCCTGGAGCCGGCTGGAAGCCCCGGACCTTCGCGGTTACCCATGACCGGGCGGTTAGCGGGCGTTCGAGCCTCTTTCATCCCGGTTAAGTGCGGTCATCGCCGGCAGCTCTACCGCGGGTCCTGGGTCCCTTCTGGAGCCCGGTGAACTC
>NC_133335.1:160987177-160997177 GCF_042186555.1 Aquarana catesbeiana
TCCCGTAATCCCTCTCAAGGACCAGGGAGGCGAGACGGTCGTACTGACACTCCCTCATCTGAAGCTTCAGATCGGATATCTGCTCCTGAGGGCCACCAAAGGAGATCAGGTCATCTAAACGCCTGCGCAACCTCTGGTAGGCCAGGTACTTGGAACTCGCCCGGTACCTAGAGACCCTCCGGAAAAAGCCCTCCGACCTTTTCTTCACCACCTCCCACCATTCCTGGCGGGAGCAGCCGCTCTCAAGGAGCGAGGCTTGTTCCAGGAGAAAGGTCTCGTAGGCTTCCCTAATCTCAGAGTCCTCGAGCAGCGACCCATTCAGTCGCCACAACCCCTTCCCTTTCTGAGGGGTCTCGGCAACATTCAGAGTCACAGATACCATACAGTGGTCGGAGAACTCCACCGCATGCAGCACAGGAGCCGCAAAGGCAGAGTCCCCCTTCAAAAAAAACCTATCTAACCTACTCTTACAACTACCTCGGGAGTATGTAAACCCCGTGTGACTGGGGAGGCGGCAAACGTGCGCATCCACCAGTCCGGCTTCCCTTACTATAGTATTCAAAAAAATACTATCATATCCCAGGGGGCCAGAGGCACCTGCCCGATCCTTTGATCTGGTGATTGTATTAAAATCACCGCCAAAGACCACCTGCTGGGACGTAAAAAGGTACGGCTTGACCGCCGTAAGGAGGCTCTTCCTGTCCCTCTTGGACTGGGGACCGTAGAAATTGATGAGTCTAAGGAATTGCCCCCTCACGACGGCGTCCACCACCAAACACCTACCAGTCTCCACTTCAATTACTCGTCGGCAAGCCACCGGACCAGTCTTAAAAAGGACCGCAACTCCACTGCAGGGCTCGGCCGCAAGAGACCAGAGGGAGGGCCCACACCTCCACTCCCTCTTCGCTAAATGCACCTCTGCCACCGATGCTAGCCAGGTCTCCTGCAAAAACAAAATGTCAGCCTCAATCTGGCTGAGAAAAGTGAAGGCCGCAAAGCGAGCCGCCACAGAACGGACACTCGCGACATTAATAGTCGCAAGGCGTATTGGAGAGGGTACCGCCATCATTAGTAATTGAAAGGCTTACGTTCTCCTCTGCTACAATCTACAAGTCCTCACTCTCGTCCGAGTCCGTGAAAAACCAATACCGATTGGTCAGGACGAGAGGAGGCTGACCCCCATCATAACTGGCCCCACCCTCAGCCCCAGGGACCTTCCTCTTCCTTTTTTTATTTTGTTTTTTCTTTTTCTTTTCCCACCCAACCTCCTCCACCACACCACCATCCTCCTCCTCGGAATGGCCGCTCGAAGCTCCCTTCGAGCGCTTGAGGTGGCCCTTCCCAGGCCCAGAGGTGTCCATCAGGTCCTCTTGGACCGATGGTACAGGAGGGGGGCAAGAGGGGCCTGAAACAGAGGGAACCACAGGGGGGGGAGGGGAAGGGGACCGGGGGACAACAGGGACTGGGACAGAAGGGGGGGAAGGGGACGGGACGGGGGAGGGCAAATTGGCAGGGGGAGGGGCCCCGGGGGCGCCCCTACCAGATGGTTTTTGGGAGGCACCCACTGATCTAGCTTGGGCACCAGGGGCTGCCTTGGCACCAGAACCCCTAGAGGCCCTTGGTGCTGGCACCGGGGGGACAGGACCTGCAGGCGCAGCGGGTGCTGCCATGTCCCCTTGTCTCCGCCTACCTGACCTTTGCCTCTGGGGACGAGGCTCGGAAGGCCCTGGCTGAGCCCCCGAACCCTCGGCACCCGCAGTAGGCACTGAACCCCTCCCTTCCTCCTGCCCCCCAGCTTGACCAAAACCACTACCCTCTGACGTATACCCACGGAAGGCCTTCGGGCACCGGCTAAAGGGGTGACCCAGTTCCCCACACAGGTTGCACACAATCAACCTGCAGGTGTCCGGCGAGTGCCCGAAGCCATTGCACCTCACGCAGCGCGGCATGGTACAGTCTGCGCTGAGGTGCGCTGGGCTGCCGCACTTAAAACAGCGCCGAGGTTGGCCGGGGTAAAAGGCCAAGATCCTGTCCCTGCCAATAAAAGCACTGCCAGGGACGTGCATAACGGTGTTTCCTTGCCTTTTCAGGCGGATCTTGGCCGACCAAGCCCCGGTCCATACCCCACGCTCGTCCACCACTTTCCTCAGTGGACACTGCAGCTGCCCATACCGCCCGAGCCAGGTCATTATATCCTCGGGTGGCAGAGACTCGTTTCTCACGAGTACTGTCAGGGTCTTCACCTCCTCTTGGCGGGACAGAGGGACGACCCTTACATTCTTCCAGGGATCCGACTTCCTCACAATCTCATAGATGGTCAGAAACATTTCCATCGAGACAGGGGAAACGAAGCTCACATCAAACTCCCTGGAATTTGTGGGGTGGATTACAGCGAAAAGATCAGAGACCTTGAACCTTAACGCCAACACCCAATCAATAATCTGTCCTCTTGTGGGGCACTGCCCTGCCCCTTCCCATTTTAACTGCACCACATTCCGTCTCCTTCTCTCAGGACCCCCTGTACCCCTTGACCAGGCACCACCGCCCTGTGCCTGGTCTGCCGGAGGGGCCCGGAAATTCTGAGCCCCAAACCGGCCATACAGGGGGGCCAGAGGGACACTGGTGCCAGCCACCTGGGCAAAGGACCTCCCTTCCTTCAGGGCTGTCAGAAGGCCCGCCTCCTGTGGCTGGTCAAGCAAAACACCAGGGGCAGGAGATGAACCCACCCCAGGACTAACATTACCCGCAGCCCCACTTCCCTCCCCAACCACATCAACCTGGGGTTGAGGATCCCCACCTGACCTCACCTCCTTTCTCCTTACCACCTGAGGAGGAGGTTCACATGGGGTATCCCCCAAGATGGCCGCCAGCTGACTGCCCTGCAGACTGCTCTCCCAGTCTGCTGGAGCAGTTTCACCTTCCTCCTCCATCACACAGGCCTGATCCACCCCCTGCCCTTGGGATCCCTCCATCAGCCTGATAAAATCCAAGGCTGGACATTCCCCCTGGAGGTCACCCATCTTACTCTCCCCCCACCCTGCCGTTTGCTGGCCTGCCGGCAGACTCACCCCAGAATCCTCCATGCCGTTTCCAGCCACTTCCGGGCCGAGCCGCGGACCGGAAGTCTCCGGGGACACTGACCGGAAGTGGCCGCGAGACACCTCCAGCGGCTCCTCCGGCAAGCCCGCCCCTCCCGGCCCCTCCCCCTCCACGCGGGAGACGCCCGCTGCGGCTCCAGCGCCATTAGCCACTGGCGGGACACAGGGAGCCTGTGGATCATCTTCCCCCGCATCTTGCGGAGGAAGTGATCCAGCCTCAACCACCACTCCTTCCCTCTCTGCCATCACCACCTCCGAAACTGGACCAGGAACCTCTACCAGAGTCACATTGGTAAGTCCGTTTTTTTCAGCACATGTTTCCCCCTCCCCCATAGCGTGTGTCTGTGCAGCGGCCGCCATCTTGGCAGACTCGTCCTGCACTACCGGGACACACACTGGGCTCATCAGGGTACTATCATGGGGGGTCACAGTCCCGGGATCCATAGCAGCCATCTTGGTCTCCTCACCACCGATCTTCCGGGCTTTCAGGGTCTTCTGGGCGCCTGTCAGCAGCGGCGATAGCACCACCACCGGTTTTAAAACCACCGCCCTGCCTCCACCAGCCGCACCAGCCTCCCGCTGCACTGCTTCCTCGGGTTCCCTACCCGGCTCTACCTGTTCCCCAGCTTTAGCCACAGACTGGGCTGACACAGGGAGCCGGGGACCCTCCACAGTTCCGCTAGCAGGGGCCGTGCCGGGCTGGGAAGCCTCCGCACTGCCATCGGTCTCCATAGCACACACCACCTCCACCTCCGGCTCCGGTTCCACAGGATCCGGCTCTCTCCTTCCTGCCTCCGCCTGTGAGGCCTGCACGGAAGGCTGACCCCCACGTCTCACGGCCTGGGTTCCCTCCTGGCTGGCTCTCCTGATTTCTCGCCTCACCTCCAGGCAGAAGCCACGTTCCCCAATGCCCCTCTCGCATAGGCCATCAATCAAGTCCCATTCCTGGGCACACTGGGCCTTCAGGGACTCAATGGCCTCTCTGTACTCCTTCCTCCGGGAGCTACTCGCCCTGTCCCGGCGATTCCGGAGGTTGGACAGGACCTCCATCTTCTTGGAGAAGGCCAAAGACGCCTTCTGCACGAGCCCCTTCACCTTGGCCCTCCGCTTCCTTGTCTGGGATGGGTCCTCTCCTGGCTGGGCCCGGGTCCAGTCCAGGATAGTGAACTGAGTCCCTAAAAACAGCTTTTCATCCCTGGACAGGTCTTTCAGTCCAGGGATGGTATGAGCATCTCCAGGCCGGGCTGACTGCCCCGGACCTGGGCTTGAGGAGGCCATCACTCCCCTTCTCTCTCAGCACCTCTGGTTCTCCGGGAGCACCAGCAGCACGCGTCCTACTCCTTCGCTGTCTGGAGCTGGAATTTTTTATTTAAAATGAAAACGGCTACCATAACAAAACATGTTCATAAAGAAAAACAACCAAACTGGCAAAACAAAACCATACATAAATAATAATTTCCTACAACCATAACATAAATATTATACTGGCGTACCACCTGCTGGTCATACCCAAGACTTGGGGACCACTGCAGGAGACGGTCACAGCCCTTTAAACAAGAAACAAAACATATAATCATCAAATTAAATTGAAACCACCCCCACCGTATATACAACAAACCATAAATTGGTATACCATCTGCTAGCCATGCCCATAACCTGGAGGCTTACTGCAGACTGACAGGTCCTGACCACATAACTAATAACTAAAACTTATATCCTAAACTTACTAAACAGACAAACTTACTACCACCCTAACACAACACTACACATCACACCTATTCTTTTTATCACAGGCGAGAATGCATAGACCCGGTTTGTCTGCAGCCCTACTACAAAAATAATCAGAGACAAAATCTAAAGGGGAGTGGGAAGGACAGCAAGAACCACCACCCCACAAGGAAGAGAGTCTGGCTCAAGGTGGCTGGAAGTTGAAACCCCTCCATAAACGGGCACACCTCGCCGCCCCGACTCTCTCCCTTTCCAGACTCCTCACCTTTACCAGTTCCCGAAAGATATCACCCACCACCTCATGCACGGACAGGATTTTGCCCCTTGTGGACACTAAACACCGAGCGTGCCAAGTGTAGTAAAGCACAACTGTACTAACTAAAAACAGTGACGATAACTCAAAACCCCTGTGGACTCTGAAGCTACCGTACACCCTCTCAGAAACGGACAGGGCCGAGAGGCGGGGATAGCCGATGGCATCCTCCACTCCCCTCAGAACCTCCAGGTTGAAAGGGCACTGGACCAAAAAATGGTCCATGGTCTCCAGTACCCCCCCACAATCCTGACGAGGACAGTCTCTGTCATCTAGGTTCCGATACTTTAGGTTTGCGCGGACGTAGAGGCGTCCATGGAACGCCCTCCACGCAAGATCCCAAAATTTAGGTGGAATTCTCGGGGAATTCAAGAGGGCTAACCCCTCCCCGAGGACTCTCTCCGGACAGTCCCTCAAAGCTAGTGGCTTCAAAATGTCCGAGGCCATGACCCTTGAGTGCAGCTCACGCCGACCCATGGAGCCCACCTCAAGGGCAGTTATCCGCCACTGTCTCAGTACCTTCAAAGCCTGTGGGACATAAGATGGGAGATACCCGTGCGATCTACGCAGATCACCAGGCCGTCCCCCATCCTCCCACTCACTCAGGAACAGCAAGAGCCAGCCCTTGCACGAACGCTCCCACAGCGAAGGCCCGTCCACAAAGATGGACTGGAGGTTGAACTTTACAAACACGACAGTGAAAAACACCACCGGGTTGACCATGTCCAACCCCCCATGCCTCCGCTGCCGGTACGTGACCTCCCTTTTAATCAAATTTAGTCTGTTTCCCCACAAGAGCAGGAAAAACAGACTCATGATTCGAGCATAAAAAGATGCCGGCAATAGACAAACGTAGCTGACATAGAGAAACTCAGGCAGCAAGTATGTTTTGATCAGGCTCACCCTTTCCCTCAGCGTCAGCTTCCAGCCTTTCCAGGCATTCACTTTCCGAGACGCACCAACCAACCTGCTCTCCCAGTTTAGTTTGGGATAGTCTTCCGGGCCGAAAAAGATGCCAAGAATTTTGATTTTAGGCAGGGGCTCTGGGAAAACGTCCGGAAGGGCAAACTGCTCGCCCTCCCTTCCCAACCAGAGAACCTCACTCTTCCCCCAGTTGACCAACGAACCCGATGCCTCGGAGTAGCCCCCAATCTGTGTTTCCACAAACTGGGCCTCCTCTCGGCTAGACACCACCACCGAGACATCGTCCGCATAGGCCACCACCCTCACTGCCAAATCTGAGCCACTGCAAGGCTCCACCGGGACCCCCCTCAAATGCCCGCAGTCAAGCCTCTTCACAAAGGGATCTACCGCAAAGACATAGAGAAGGGGACTCAGCGGGCAACCCTGCCTGACACCAGAGTCCACAGGAAAGCAGGGACCCGTCCAACCATTGACAAGGGGGAAGCTCTCAGCCCCCCTGTACAAAACTTTCAGCCAATTCACGAATTGGTCAGGCAGGCCGTATTTTCTCAGAAGAAGCCAGAGGTACTCATGGCTCACCCGATCAAAAGCCTTCGCCTGATCCAATGCCAGCAGGTACTGCCCGTCCCCCGCTGCCCTGCACCTTTCCACAGCCTCCCGGACGCTCAGGACAGCACTAAATGTGCTACGGCCAGGAACTGCGCAGTGCTGGGAGACCGACAGCAACTTGTCAGCGACAGCTGACATACGCAAAAACAATATCTTTGCCAGTATCTTCCTATCCGTAGTGAGAAGGGCGATGGGCCGCCAATTCTCAATGACGGACGAATCTTTCCCCTTTGACAGGAGGATCAGAGCTGACCTTCTCATCGAGGGAGGCAACAGGCCCTTGGCCAAACATTCACAGAACACCTCCCTCAGAAGAGGGGCCAAGAGACCCTTAAAGGTTTTATAGAACTCCGCCGTGAGACCATCAGGCCCAGGCGACTTCTTTGGTGACAAAGAGTCAATGGCCTGTTCAACCTCAGCTACTGAGATCTCGTCTGTCAAAGAGTCAGGGAGGTCAGACCCCACACGGAGCGGAGTCCCATCAAGGAAGTCCCTGACTTTCTCCATATCTAAAGGCTTCTTCTTCAGGAGGTCCGAAAAGTGGTCCCTGATGACGCCCAGGATCCCTGACTTGGACCGCACCAGTGATCCAGAGGAGTCCCTCAGGCCATGTATGACCTTCGAACTCACCGCCTCACCACAGTTCTTGTAAGGATCCGGGGAGGAAAACTTCCCGTAATCCCTCTCAAGGACCAGGGAGGCGAGACGGTCATACTGACACTCCCTCATCTGAAGCTTCAGATCGGATATCTGTTCCTGAGGGCCACCAAAGGAAATCAGGTCATCTAAACGCCTGCGCAACCTCTGGTAAGCCAGGTACTTGGAACTAGCCCGATACCTAGAGACCCTACGGAAAAAGCCTTCCGACCTCTTCTTCACCACTTCCCACCATTCCTGGCGGGAGCAGCCGCTCTCAAGGAGCGAGGCCTGTTCCGTAAGAAAGGCCTCATAGGCTTCCCTGATCTCAGAGTCCTCGAGTAGCGACCCGTTCAGTCGCCACAACCCCTTCCCTTTCTGAGGGGACTCGGCAACGTTCAGAGTCACAGATACCATACAGTGATCGGAGAACTCCACCGCATGCAGCACAGGAGCCGCAAAGGCAGAGTCCCCCTTTAAAAAAAACCTGTCTAATCTACTCTTACAACTGCCTCGGGAGTAAGTGAACCCCGTGTGATTGGGGAGGCGGCAAACGTGCGCATCCACCAATCCGGCTTCCCTCACTACAGTATTCAGAAAAATACTATCGTATCCCAGGGGGCCAGAGGCACCTGCCCGATCCTTTGATCTGGTGATCATGTTAAAATCACCGCCAAAGACCACCTGCTGGGATGTAAAAAGGTAGGGCTTGACCATCGTAAGGAGGCTCTTCCTGTCCCTCTTGGACTGGGGACCGTAAAAATTGATGAGCCTAAGGAATTGCCCCCTCACGACGGCGTCCACCACCAGACACCTACCAGTCTCCACCTCAATTACTCGTCGGCAAGCCACCGGACCAGTCTTAAAAAGGACCGCAACTCCACTGCAGGGCTCGGCCGCAAGAGACCAGAGGGAGGGCCCACACCTCCACTCCCTCTTCGCCAAGTGCACCTCTGCCACCGATGCCAGCCAGGTCTCTTGCAAAAACAAAATGTCAGCCTCAATCTGGCTGAGAAAAGTGAAGGCCGCAAAGCGAGCCGCCACAGAACGAACACTCGCGACGTTAATTGTCGCAAGGCGTATTGGAGAGGGTACTGCCATCATTAATAATTGGATGGTTTGCATTCTCCTCTATTACCCAACACCCTACAAATCTTCACTCCCCTCCGAGTCGGAGAAGAACCAGTAGCGGTTGTGGAGAGAAAGAGGGGGATCCCCACCTCCCGCCACTGGCAACTTCCTCTTTCTCTTTTTCTTATTGGACTTTTTTTTGGTCCAACCTTCCTCCAGAACCTCCTCCCCACCACCGTCTTCTGAGTGGCCACTAGAGGCCTCCTTCAGCCTCTTCAAAAGGCCCTTCCCAGGACCTGAGGTGTCCATCTGGTCCTGGTCAGCAGGACCAGGCACGGGACAAGAGGGACCAGGGACAGGGGAAGGAGCAACAGGGAGGGGAAGGGAAGGGGACAAAGGGGGGGGGACAGGGACAGACACAGGAGGAGGGGGGGAAGGGGGGGGAAGGGGCGGGACAGGGGGGGGCAAATGGGCCGGGTTAGGAACCCTGGGACCACTTCTCCCAGATGGTTCTGGGGAGCCCATTGTTCTTGATTGGGCACCACACGGAGCAGGCGCGCCAGAACCCTTAGAGGCCCTAGGTGCCGGCACAGGGGGAGCCGGCCCACTGCCACTAGGCGCAGCCGGAGCTGCAGCATCCCCCTGCCTACGCCTGCTCGCCCTCTGCCTCTGCGGGAGAGGGCCAGATGGACCTGACTGGGCCCCAGAACCTGAAGGACCATCAGTAGGCCCTGACCTCCCATTCCCCTGACCCCCAGCTTGACCAGACCCACACTCTTCTGACCCATACCCTCGGAAGGCCTTCGGGCACCTGCTGAAGGGGTGACCCAGTTCCCCACACAGATTGCAAACAATCAATCTGCAGGTGTCTGGCGAGTGCCCGAAGCCATTGCACCTCACGCAGCGAGGCATAGTACAATCTGCGCTGAGGTGCGCCGGGCTGCCGCACTTAAAACAGCGCCGAGGCTGGCCAGGGTAAAACACCAGGATCCTGTCCCTGCCAATGAACGCACTGCCAGGGACATGCATGACACTGGCGCCCTGCCTCTTCAGGCGGATCCTGGCTGTCCACGCCCCGGTCCAAACCCCACGCTCGTCCAGGACTTTCTTAAGTGGACTCTGCAGCTGCCCGTACCGCCCGAGCCAGGTCATTATATCTTCGGGCGGCAGTGACTCGTTTCTCACGAGTACTGTTAGGGTTTTCACCTCCTCTTGGCGGGACAGAGGGACCACCCTAATACTCTTCCAGGGGTCTGACTTCCTTAGAATCTCATAGATGGTAAGGAACATCTCCATCGTTACTGCAGAAACGAAGCTGATGTCGAATTCCCTGGAGTTTGTCGGGTGGATGACAGCAAAGAGGTCCGAAACTTTGAACCTTGCTGCCAACACCCAATCAATTATCTGTCCTCTGGTGGGGCACTGACCTGCCCCTTCCCATTTTAGCTGGACCACATTTCGCCTCCTTCTCTCCGGACCCCCTGTACCCCTTGACCAGGCACCGCCGCCCTGCGCCTGGTCTGCCGGAGGGGCCCGGAAATTCTGAGCCCCAAACCGAGCATACAGGGGGGCCAGAGGGACACTGGCTCCAGCCACCTGGGCGAAGGACCTCCCTTCCTTC
>NC_133335.1:161012177-161029677 GCF_042186555.1 Aquarana catesbeiana
TCACCCTTTCCCTCAGCGTCAGCTTCCAGCCTTTCCAGGCATTCACTTTCCGAGACGCACCAACCAACCTGCTCTCCCAGTTTAGTTTGGGATAGTCTTCCGGGCCGAAAAAGATGCCAAGAATTTTGATTTTAGGCAGGGGCTCTGGGAAAACGTCCGGAAGGGCAAACTGCTCGCCCTCCCTTCCCAACCAGAGAACCTCACTCTTCCCCCAGTTGACCAACGAACCCGATGCCTCGGAGTAGCCCCCAATCTGTGTTTCCACAAACTGGGCCTCCTCTCGGCTAGACACCACCACCGAGACATCGTCCGCATAGGCCACCACCCTCACTGCCAAATCTGAGCCACTGCAAGGCTCCACCGGGACCCCCCTCAAATGCCCGCAGTCAAGCCTCTTCACAAAGGGATCTACCGCAAAGACATAGAGAAGGGGACTCAGCGGGCAACCCTGCCTGACACCAGAGTCCACAGGAAAGCAGGGACCCGTCCAACCATTGACAAGGGGGAAGCTCTCAGCCCCCCTGTACAAAACTTTCAGCCAATTCACGAATTGGTCAGGCAGGCCGTATTTTCTCAGAAGAAGCCAGAGGTACTCATGGCTCACCCGATCAAAAGCCTTCGCCTGATCCAATGCCAGCAGGTACTGCCCGTCCCCCGCTGCCCTGCACCTTTCCACAGCCTCCCGGACGCTCAGGACAGCACTAAATGTGCTACGGCCAGGAACTGCGCAGTGCTGGGAGACCGACAGCAACTTGTCAGCGACAGCTGACATACGCAAAAACAATATCTTTGCCAGTATCTTCCTATCCGTAGTGAGAAGGGCGATGGGCCGCCAATTCTCAATGACGGACGAATCTTTCCCCTTTGACAGGAGGATCAGAGCTGACCTTCTCATCGAGGGAGGCAACAGGCCCTTGGCCAAACATTCACAGAACACCTCCCTCAGAAGAGGGGCCAAGAGACCCTTAAAGGTTTTATAGAACTCCGCCGTGAGACCATCAGGCCCAGGCGACTTCTTTGGTGACAAAGAGTCAATGGCCTGTTCAACCTCAGCTACTGAGATCTCGTCTGTCAAAGAGTCAGGGAGGTCAGACCCCACACGGAGCGGAGTCCCATCAAGGAAGTCCCTGACTTTCTCCATATCTAAAGGCTTCTTCTTCAGGAGGTCCGAAAAGTGGTCCCTGATGACGCCCAGGATCCCTGACTTGGACCGCACCAGTGATCCAGAGGAGTCCCTCAGGCCATGTATGACCTTCGAACTCACCGCCTCACCACAGTTCTTGTAAGGATCCGGGGAGGAAAACTTCCCGTAATCCCTCTCAAGGACCAGGGAGGCGAGACGGTCATACTGACACTCCCTCATCTGAAGCTTCAGATCGGATATCTGTTCCTGAGGGCCACCAAAGGAAATCAGGTCATCTAAACGCCTGCGCAACCTCTGGTAAGCCAGGTACTTGGAACTAGCCCGATACCTAGAGACCCTACGGAAAAAGCCTTCCGACCTCTTCTTCACCACTTCCCACCATTCCTGGCGGGAGCAGCCGCTCTCAAGGAGCGAGGCCTGTTCCGTAAGAAAGGCCTCATAGGCTTCCCTGATCTCAGAGTCCTCGAGTAGCGACCCGTTCAGTCGCCACAACCCCTTCCCTTTCTGAGGGGACTCGGCAACGTTCAGAGTCACAGATACCATACAGTGATCGGAGAACTCCACCGCATGCAGCACAGGAGCCGCAAAGGCAGAGTCCCCCTTTAAAAAAAACCTGTCTAATCTACTCTTACAACTGCCTCGGGAGTAAGTGAACCCCGTGTGATTGGGGAGGCGGCAAACGTGCGCATCCACCAATCCGGCTTCCCTCACTACAGTATTCAGAAAAATACTATCGTATCCCAGGGGGCCAGAGGCACCTGCCCGATCCTTTGATCTGGTGATCATGTTAAAATCACCGCCAAAGACCACCTGCTGGGATGTAAAAAGGTAGGGCTTGACCATCGTAAGGAGGCTCTTCCTGTCCCTCTTGGACTGGGGACCGTAAAAATTGATGAGCCTAAGGAATTGCCCCCTCACGACGGCGTCCACCACCAGACACCTACCAGTCTCCACCTCAATTACTCGTCGGCAAGCCACCGGACCAGTCTTAAAAAGGACCGCAACTCCACTGCAGGGCTCGGCCGCAAGAGACCAGAGGGAGGGCCCACACCTCCACTCCCTCTTCGCCAAGTGCACCTCTGCCACCGATGCCAGCCAGGTCTCTTGCAAAAACAAAATGTCAGCCTCAATCTGGCTGAGAAAAGTGAAGGCCGCAAAGCGAGCCGCCACAGAACGAACACTCGCGACGTTAATTGTCGCAAGGCGTATTGGAGAGGGTACTGCCATCATTAATAATTGGATGGTTTGCATTCTCCTCTATTACCCAACACCCTACAAATCTTCACTCCCCTCCGAGTCGGAGAAGAACCAGTAGCGGTTGTGGAGAGAAAGAGGGGGATCCCCACCTCCCGCCACTGGCAACTTCCTCTTTCTCTTTTTCTTATTGGACTTTTTTTTGGTCCAACCTTCCTCCAGAACCTCCTCCCCACCACCGTCTTCTGAGTGGCCACTAGAGGCCTCCTTCAGCCTCTTCAAAAGGCCCTTCCCAGGACCTGAGGTGTCCATCTGGTCCTGGTCAGCAGGACCAGGCACGGGACAAGAGGGACCAGGGACAGGGGAAGGAGCAACAGGGAGGGGAAGGGAAGGGGACAAAGGGGGGGGGACAGGGACAGACACAGGAGGAGGGGGGGAAGGGGGGGGAAGGGGCGGGACAGGGGGGGGCAAATGGGCCGGGTTAGGAACCCTGGGACCACTTCTCCCAGATGGTTCTGGGGAGCCCATTGTTCTTGATTGGGCACCACACGGAGCAGGCGCGCCAGAACCCTTAGAGGCCCTAGGTGCCGGCACAGGGGGAGCCGGCCCACTGCCACTAGGCGCAGCCGGAGCTGCAGCATCCCCCTGCCTACGCCTGCTCGCCCTCTGCCTCTGCGGGAGAGGGCCAGATGGACCTGACTGGGCCCCAGAACCTGAAGGACCATCAGTAGGCCCTGACCTCCCATTCCCCTGACCCCCAGCTTGACCAGACCCACACTCTTCTGACCCATACCCTCGGAAGGCCTTCGGGCACCTGCTGAAGGGGTGACCCAGTTCCCCACACAGATTGCAAACAATCAATCTGCAGGTGTCTGGCGAGTGCCCGAAGCCATTGCACCTCACGCAGCGAGGCATAGTACAATCTGCGCTGAGGTGCGCCGGGCTGCCGCACTTAAAACAGCGCCGAGGCTGGCCAGGGTAAAACACCAGGATCCTGTCCCTGCCAATGAACGCACTGCCAGGGACATGCATGACACTGGCGCCCTGCCTCTTCAGGCGGATCCTGGCTGTCCACGCCCCGGTCCAAACCCCACGCTCGTCCAGGACTTTCTTAAGTGGACTCTGCAGCTGCCCGTACCGCCCGAGCCAGGTCATTATATCTTCGGGCGGCAGTGACTCGTTTCTCACGAGTACTGTTAGGGTTTTCACCTCCTCTTGGCGGGACAGAGGGACCACCCTAATACTCTTCCAGGGGTCTGACTTCCTTAGAATCTCATAGATGGTAAGGAACATCTCCATCGTTACTGCAGAAACGAAGCTGATGTCGAATTCCCTGGAGTTTGTCGGGTGGATGACAGCAAAGAGGTCCGAAACTTTGAACCTTGCTGCCAACACCCAATCAATTATCTGTCCTCTGGTGGGGCACTGACCTGCCCCTTCCCATTTTAGCTGGACCACATTTCGCCTCCTTCTCTCCGGACCCCCTGTACCCCTTGACCAGGCACCGCCGCCCTGCGCCTGGTCTGCCGGAGGGGCCCGGAAATTCTGAGCCCCAAACCGAGCATACAGGGGGGCCAGAGGGACACTGGCTCCAGCCACCTGGGCGAAGGACCTCCCTTCCTTCAGGGCCGTCAGAAGACCCGCCTCCTGTGGCTGGTCAAGCACTACACCCGGGGCGGGAGAAGGACCCTCCACAGAACTGGCCCCTCCCACAGCCCCGCCTCCAACTGCACCACCCTGGGGTTGTAAACCCCCATCTGTACCACCCTGGGGTTGAGAACCCCCAACCTGCCTTACCTCCTTCCTCCTGACTACCTGAGGAGGAGGCACACATGGGGCATCCCCCAAAATGGCGGCCAGCTGGCTGCCCTGCAAGCTGTCCCAATCAGCAGGGACAGCATCAGCCTCACCACATTCCATCCCTTCCTCACCAGCCTGACCCTCCAAAGGCTCCTGGGAGCCTTCCAGCGTCTTAATGAAGGCCAGTGCTGGACAGTCCTCCCGCAGCACCCCCATCCCGCTTTCCCCCCAATCACCAGCCTGCTGACCTGCAGGCAGCATATCCCCAGACTCCTCCCCCACCACACTTGCTCCCACCTGACCGATCACTTCCCGCTCCGGCAGCGGACCGGAAGTCGCGGGAGACAACGGCCGGAAGTGGTCCGGATCAGCCTCCAGCGGCACCTCCGTCAAGCCCGCCCCTCCCGGCCCCTCCCCCAACTCGCGGGCGACGCCCGCCTCCGCTCCGGCGCCATTAGCCTCTGCTGAGGCACACAGAGCTTGTGGACCATCCTCCCTCGCTCCCTGCAGGGAAGCTGATCCATCCCTAATCCCTGTACCCTCACTTTCCACCACAACCTCCACCGCAACTGCAGCTGACACGGGAGCAACAGCCGCCAAGGTAAGTCCCGCACATGCTGTTGTTTCACCCTCCCCCATGGCGTGTGTTTGTGCGGCGGCCGCCATTTTGGCAGGCTCGTCCTGCACACACTGCACACACGCCGGGATCACTGGGTTTAGTCCTTGGACAGTCCCGGCAGTCTCTTTAGGCATATCATTTGCCTCCACACCTTCCTCTTGGGTCTTCCTGGTAACTGGGGCTTTTAACTTTGCAGCAGCCAGCGGCTTCAATAGCACAACCGGTAACATAGCCGCCCTGCCCCCACCAACCAAACCTGCTTCTTGTGAAGCTGAATCATCGGGTACCCTACCCGGATCCACCTGTGTCCCTGCCACAGACACAGGCTGGGTGACAACAGGGACCCGGGGACCCTCCTCAGCCTCACGAGCAGGGATCGTACCTGGTTGGGGGGCCACACCACCGCTGACCACTGCTTCCTCCTCCGGCTCGGGTTCTGGCTCCACCTCACTCCTTCCAACCTGCGGGGAGGGCTGACCACCGCGCCTCGCGGCCTGGGTCCCCTCATGGCTGGCTCTCCGGATCTCCCTCCGGACCTCCAGGCAGAAGCCTCTCTCCCCCACGCCACGCTCGCACAAGCCGTCCAGCATGTCCCACTCCTCTGCACACTGGCCCTTCAGGAGGTCTATTGCCTCCCTGAATTCTCGCCTCCTCGAGCTGTTGGCCCTATCCCTCCTGTTTCGGAGGTCGGACAGCACTTCCATTTTCTTCTGGAAGGCTAGGGAGGCCTTATGGATAAGGCCCTTTACCCTAGCCCTCCTTTTCTTTAATTTTGGTGGGTCCTCACCGGGCTGTGCTCGGGTCCAGTCCAGCAACTGGAACTGGGTTCCTAAAAACAGCTTTTCCTCCCTGGATAAATCCTTCAGTCCAGGGATGAGTTGCGATCCACCAGGCCGGGCCAGCTGCCCCGAGCCTGGGCTTGAGGAAGCCATGCTTCCCCCTCACACTCTGCACGCTCTGGTTCCTCAGGAGCACCAGCAGCCACAACCTTCTCCTTCCAACGCTGGAGCTGGAATTTTTTATTTAAATAAAAACAGCTACCATAACAAAACATGTTCATAAAGAAAAACAACCATACTGGCAAAAAAAACAAAACCATACATAAATAATAGTTTCCACTTGAAATTTCCAACAACCATAACATAAATATTATACTGGCGTACCACCTGCTGGTCATACCCAAGACTTGGGGACCACTGCAGGAGACGGTCACAGCCCTTTAAACAAGAAACAAAACATATAGTCATCAAATTAAATTAAAACCACCCCCACCGTATATACAATAAACCATAAATTGGTATACCGTCTGCTAGCCATGCCCATAACCTGGAGGCTTACTGCAGACTGACAGGTCCTGACCACATAACTAATAACTAAAACTTATACCCTAAACTTACTAAACAGACAAACTTACTACCACCCTAACACAACACTACACATCACACCTATTCTTTTTATCACAGGCGAGAATGCATAGACCCGGTTTGTCTGCAGCCCTACTTCAAAAATAATCAGAGACAAAATCTAAAGGGGGGTGGGAAGGACAGCAAGAACCACCACCCCACAAGGAAGAGAGTCTGGCTCAAGGCGGCTGGAAGTTGAAACCCCTCCATAAACGGGCACACCTTGCCGCCCCGACTCTCTCCCTTTCCAGACTCCTCACCTTTACCAGTTCCCGAAAGATATCACCCACCACCTCATGCACGGACAGGATTTTGCCCCTTGTGGACACTAAACACCGAGCGTGCCAAGTGTAGTAAAGCACAACTGTACTAACTAAAAACAGTGACGATAACTCAAAACCCCTGTGGACTCTGAAGCTACCGTACACCCTCTCAGAAACGGACAGGGCCGAGAGGCGGGGATAGCCAATGGCATCCTCCACTCCCCTCAGAACCTCCAGGTTGAAAGGGCACTGGACCAAAAAATGGTCCATGGTCTCCAGTACCCCCCCACAATCCTGACGAGGACAGTCTCTGTCATCTAGGTTCCGATACTTTAGGTTTGCGCGGACGTAGAGGCGTCCATGGAACGCCCTCCACGCAAGATCCCAAAATTTAGGTGGAATTCTCGGGGAATTCAAGAGGGCTAACCCCTCCCCGAGGACTCTCTCCGGACAGTCCCTCAAAGCTAGTGGCTTCAAAATGTCCGAGGCCATGACCCTTGAGTGCAGCTCACGCCGACCCATGGAGCCCACCTCAAGGGCAGTTATCCGCCACTGTCTCAGTACCTTCAAAGCCTGTGGGACATAAGATGGGAGATACCCGTGCGATCTACGCAGATCACCAGGCCGTCCCCCATCCTCCCACTCACTCAGGAACAGCAAGAGCCAGCCCTTGCACGAACGCTCCCACAGCGAAGGCCCGTCCACAAAGATGGACTGGAGGTTGAACTTTACAAACACGACAGTGAAAAACACCACCGGGTTGACCATGTCCAACCCCCCATGCCTCCGCTGCCGGTACGTGACCTCCCTTTTAATCAAGTTTAGTCTGTTTCCCCACAAGAGCAGGAAAAACAGACTCATGATTCGAGCATAGAAAGATGCCGGCAATAGACAAACGTAGCTGACATAGAGAAACTCAGGCAGCAAGTATGTTTTGATCAGGCTTACCCTTTCCCTCAGCGTCAGCTTCCAGCCTTTCCAGGCATTCACTTTCCGAGACGCACCAACCAACCTGCTCTCCCAGTTTAGTTTGGGATAGTCTTCCGGGCCGAAAAAGATGCCAAGAATTTTGATTTTAGGCAGGGGCTCTGGGAAAACGTCCGGAAGGGCAAACTGCTCGCCCTCCCTTCCCAACCAGAGAACCTCACTCTTCCCCCAGTTGACCAACGAACCCGATGCCTCGGAGTAGCCCCCAATCTGTGTTTCCACAAACTGGGCCTCCTCTCGGCTAGACACCACCACCGAGACATCGTCCGCATAGGCCACCACCCTCACTGCCAAATCTGAGCCACTGCAAGGCTCCACCGGGACCCCCCTCAAATGCCCGCAGTCAAGCCTCTTCACAAAGGGATCTACCGCAAAGACATAGAGAAGGGGACTCAGCGGGCAACCCTGCCTGACACCAGAGTCCACAGGAAAGCAGGGACCCGTCCAACCATTGACAAGGGGGAAGCTCTCAGCCCCCCTGTACAAAACTTTCAGCCAATTTACGAATTGGTCAGGCAGGCCGTATTTTCTCAGAAGAAGCCAGAGGTACTCATGGCTCACCCGATCAAAAGCCTTCGCCTGATCCAATGCCAGCAGGTACTGCCCGTCCCCCGCTGCCCTGCACCTTTCCACAGCCTCCCGGACGCTCAGGACAGCACTAAATGTGCTACGGCCAGGAACTGCGCAGTGCTGGGAGACCGACAGCAACTTGTCAGCGACAGCTGACATACGCAAAAACAATATCTTTGCCAGTATTTTCCTATCCGTAGTGAGAAGGGCGATGGGCCGCCAATTCTCAATGACGGACGAATCTTTCCCCTTTGACAGGAGGATCAGAGCTGACCTTCTCATCGAGGGAGGCAACAGGCCCTTGGCCAAACATTCACAGAACACCTCCCTCAGAAGAGGGGCCAAGAGACCCTTAAAGGTTTTATAGAACTCCGCCGTGAGACCATCAGGCCCAGGCGACTTCTTTGGTGACAAAGAGTCAATGGCCTGTTCAACCTCAGCAACTGAGATCTCGTCTGTCAAAGAGTCAGGGAGGTCAGACCCCACACGGAGCGGAGTCCCATCAAGGAAGTCCCTGACTTTCTCCATATCTAAAGGCTTCCTCTTCAGGAGGTCCGAAAAGTGGTCCCTGATGACGCCCAGGATCCCTGATTTGGACCGCACCAGTGATCCAGAGGAGTCCCTCAGGCCATGTATGACCTTCGAACTCACCGCCTCACCACAGTTCTTGTAAGGATCCGGGGAGGAAAACTTCCCGTAATCCCTCTCAAGGACCAGGGAGGCGAGACGGTCATACTGACACTCCCTCATCTGAAGCTTCAGATCGGATATCTGTTCCTGAGGGCCACCAAAGGAAATCAGGTCATCTAAACGCCTGCGCAACCTCTGGTAAGCCAGGTACTTGGAACTAGCCCGATACCTAGAGACCCTACGGAAAAAGCCTTCCGACCTCTTCTTCACCACTTCCCACCATTCCTGGCGGGAGCAGCCGCTCTCAAGGAGCGAGGCCTGTTCCGTAAGAAAGGCCTCATAGGCTTCCCTGATCTCAGAGTCCTCGAGTAGCGACCCGTTCAGTCGCCACAGCCCCTTCCCTTTCTGAGGGGTCTCGGCAACGTTCAGAGTCACAGATACCATACAGTGATCGGAGAACTCCACCGCATGCAGCACAGGAGCCGCAAAGGCAGAGTCCCCCTTTAAAAAAAACCTGTCTAATCTACTCTTACAACTGCCTCGGGAGTAAGTGAACCCCGTGTGATTGGGGAGGCGGCAAACGTGCGCATCCACCAATCCGGCTTCCCTCACTACAGTATTCAGAAAAATACTATCGTATCCCAGGGGGCCAGAGGCACCTGCCCGATCCTTTGATCTGGTGACCATGTTAAAATCACCGCCAAAGACCACCTGCTGAGATGTAAAAAGGTAGGGCTTGACCATCGTGAGGAGGCTCTTCCTGTCCCTCTTGGACTGGGGACCGTAAAAATTGATGAGCCTAAGGAATTGCCCCCTCACGACGGCGTCCACCACCAGACACCTACCAGTCTCCACCTCAATTACTCGTCGGCAAGCCACCGGACCAGTCTTAAAAAGGACCGCAACTCCACTGCAGGGCTCGGCCGCAAGAGACCAGAGGGAGGGCCCACACCTCCACTCCCTCTTCGCCAAGTGCACCTCTGCCACCGATGCCAGCCAGGTCTCTTGCAAAAATAAAATGTCAGCCTCAATCTGGCTGAGAAAAGTGAAGGCCGCAAAGCGAGCCGCCACAGAACGAACACTCGCGACATTAATCGTCGCAAGGCGTATTGGAGAGGGTACCGCCATCATAAATAATTGGATGGTTTGCATTCTCCTCCGTTACCCAACACCCTACAAATCCTCACTGTCTTCGGAATCTGAGAAAAACCAGTAGCGGTTGTGGAGAGTAAGGGGAGGATCTCCACCTCCGCCCGCTACTGGCACTTTCCTCTTCCTCTTTTTTTTGTTAGACTTTTTTTTTGTCCAACCTTCCTCCAAAACCTCCTCCCCACCACCGTCCTCCGAGTGGCCACTAGAGGCCTCTTTCAGCCTCTTGAGAAGGCCCTTCCCAGGACCTGAGGTGTCCATCTGGTCCTGGTCACCAGGACCGGACACGGGACAAGAGGGACCAGGGACAGGGGAAGGAGCAACAGGGGGGGGAGGGGAGGGGGACAGGGGGGGGGGGACAGGGACAGACACGGGAGGGGAAGGGGACGGAGGGGGGGGGGGAGGGGGGGGGTGGGGGCAGGACAGGGGAGGACAAAAGGGCCGGGTTAGGAACCCTGGGACCACCCTTCCCAGATGGTTTTTGGGAACCCGTTGGTCTTAATTGGGTCCCACTTGGAGCAGGCGTACCCCCAGAACCCCTAGAGGCCCTAGGTGCCGGCACAGGGGGAGCCGGCCCACCGCCACTAGGCGCAGCTGAAGCCGCAGCATCCCCCTGCCTGCGCCTGCCTGCCCTCTGCCTCTGCGGGAGAGGGTCAGATGGACTAGGCCGAGTCCCTGAACCCGTAGGACCAGTAGCTGGCCCTGACCCCCCATTCCCCTGACCCCCAGCTTGACCAGACCCACACTCTTCCGACCCATACCCTCGGAAGGCCTTCGGGCACCGGCTGAAGGGGTGACCCAGTTCCCCACACAGATTGCACACGATCAATCTGCAGGTGTCTGGCGAGTGCCCGAAGCCATTGCACCTCACGCAGCGAGGCATAGTGCAGTCTGCGCTGAGGTGCGCCGGGCTGCCGCACTTAAAACAGCGCCGAGGCTGGCCAGGGTAAAACACCAGGATCCTGTCCCTGCCAATGAACGCACTGCCAGGGACGTGCATGACACTGGCGCCCTGCCTCTTCAGGCGGATCCTGGCTGTCCACGCCCCGGTCCAAACCCCACGCTCGTCCAGGACTTTCTTAAGTGGACTCTGCAGCTGCCCGTACCGTCCGAGCCAGGTCATTATGTCCTCGGACGGCAATGACTCGTTCCTCACGAGTACTGTGAGGGTTTTCACCTCCTCTTGGCGGGACAGAGGGACCACCCTAATACTCTTCCAGGGGTCAGTCTTTCTTAGAATCTCATAGACTGTAAGGAACATCTCCATCGTTACTGCAGAAACGAAGCTGATGTCAAATTCCCTGGAGTTTGTCGGGTGAATGACAGCAAAGAGGTCCGAAACTTTGAACCTTGCCGCCAACACCCAATCAATTATCTGTCCTCTGGTGGGGCACTGCCCTGCCCCTTCCCATTTCAACTGGACCACGTTGCGTCTCCTTCTCTCCGGCCCCCCTGTACCCCTTGACCAGGCGCCACCGTCCTGCGCCTGGTCCGCCGGAGGGGCCCGGAAATTCTGAGCCCCAAACCGAGCATACAGGGGAGCCAGAGGGACACTGGCACCAGCCACTTGGGCAAAGGACCTCCCTTCCTTCAGGGCTGTCAGAAGGCCCGCCTCCTGTGGCTGGTCAAGCACTACACTCGGGGCCGGAGGAGGACCCTCCACAGGACCACTACTCCCCTTAGCCCCGCCCACCACCTCTTCCTCAGCACACTGGGGTTGAGAAACCCCTACTTGCCTCCCCTCCTTCCTCCTGACCACCTGGGGTGGAGGCTCAACTGGGGTATCCCCCAAGATGGCCGCCATCTGGCTGTCCTGCAAGCTGTCCCAATCTGCAGGGACAGCCTCTGCAGCATCACCCCCCACCTCCATATCCTCCTGATCCGCAGCCTGCACCTGGGAGCCTTCTAGCTGGCGGATAAACTCCAGAGCCGGGGACTCCCCCTGCAGCACCCCCATCTTGCTCTCCCCCCAATCAGCCGAGCGCTGATCTGCAGGCATTCTCTCCACAGTCCCATCCCCCACACTTCCCCTCACTTCCTGGCCCGGTGGCAACCCGGAAGTTGCGGGTGACTCTGACCGGAAGTGTTCCGGAACTGCCTCCAGCGGCTCTGCCGGCAAACCCGCCCCTCCCGGCCCCTCCCCCAACTCGCGGGCCACGCCCGCCTCCGTTCCGGCGCCATTAGCCTCTGGCGGGATGCTGGAAGCCTGTGGATCAGCTTCCCCCGCATCTCGCAGAGGAAGCGATCCATCCCCATCCCCTGCACAATCCCTCTCCTCCTCCACCACCACCATCGCAACCTCAACTGAACCCACAGTCACAGCCGGAGTCTCAGAGGTAAGACCAGGGTTTGTTTCACCCTCCCCCATGGCGTGTGTTTGTGCGGCGGCCGCCATCTTGGCGGGTCCGTCCTGCACCTGCATCACACACGCTGGGATCACTGGGTTTCCCTGTAGGATAGTCCCGGCAGTCCCGGCAGTCTCTCCCGGCTTGATAGCCTCCTCCCTGGGGTCCATCTTCTGGGAACACTGAGCCCCCTCCACAGCCACAAGCCTAGCAGCCGTCAGTGGTTTGAGCAACACCACTGGTGTTAAACCAGCCCTGCCTCCTCCAACCACACCAGGCTCCAGTGAAGCTGAATCATTGGGTGCCCTACCCGGTTCCACCTGTGCCCCTTTTGCCACAGACACAGGCTGGGAAACAACAGGGGTCCGGGGACCCTCCTCAGCTTCACGAGCAGAGGTCACACTGGGCTGGGGGGCCGCACCACCGCCGGCTACCGCTGCCTTCTCCATCGGCACCGCACCTGGCTCCGCACCTGGCTCCACTCCAGACTCCACCACCGGCGGGACTTGCGGGGACGGTTGGCTTCCGCGTCTCGCGGCCTGGGTTCCCTCCTGGCTTGCCCTTCTGATCTCCCGGCGGACCTCCAGAAGGAAGCCCCTCTCGCCAATACCACGTTCACAGAGCCCATCCAGCAGGTCCCAGTCATCCGCACACTGGCCCTTCAGGAGCTCAATTGCCTCCCTGAATTCCCGGCGTCTTGAGCTGTTGGACCTATCCCTCCGATTCCTGAGGTCTGACAGGACCTCCATTTTTTTCTGAAAAGCCAGGGAGGCCTTTTGAATGAGGCCCTTCACCCTGGCTCTCCTCTTCCTGGTCCTCGACGGGTCTTCTCCTGGCTGGGCCCGGGTCCAGTCGGATAAAATTAACTGGGTCCCCAGGAACAGCCTCTCTTCCCGGGCCAAATCCCGCAGACCAGGGATGGTCTGGACTTCTCCAGGCCGGGCTGACTGCCCCGGACCTGGGCTTGAGGAGGCCATCACTCCCCTTCTCTCTCAGCACTTCTGGTTCTCTGGGAGCACCAGCAGCACGCGTCCTTCTCCGTCAAAGATTGGAGCTGGAATTACCGCGGCTGCTGGCACCAGACTTGCCCTCCAATAGATCCTCGTTAAAGGATTTAAAGTGTACTCATTCCAATTACAGGGCCTCGAAAGAGTCCTGTATTGTTATTTTTCGTCACTACCTCCCCGAGTCGGGAGTGGGTAATTTGCGCGCCTGCTGCCTTCCTTGGATGTGGTAGCCGTTTCTCAGGCTCCCTCTCCGGAATCGAACCCTGATTCCCCGTTACCCGTGGTCACCATGGTAGGCGCAGAAAGTACCATCGAAAGTTGATAGGGCAGACATCCGAATGTATCGTCGCCGTCACGGGGACGTGCGATCGGCCCGAGGTTATCTAGAGTCACCAAAGCGGCCGGGGAAGGGGCCGGAGCCCCCGGGCCCCCGGATTGGTTTTGGTCTGATAAATGCACGCATCCCTGGGGGTCAGCGCTCGTCGGCATGTATTAGCTCTAGAATTACCACAGTTATCCAAGTAACAGATGGAGCGATCAAAGGAACCATAACTGATTTAATGAGCCATTCGCAGTTTCACTGTACCGGCCGTGTGTACTTACACGTGCATGGCTTAATCTTTGAGACAAGCATATGCTACTGGCAGGATCAACCAGGTAGCCCGTCGTCGGGGGCGGCCTCCCCCCCACCGGGGTGGGGAGGGAGGGCTGCCCGCCGTGGGCCGGGGTCGGGCGGCCGGCCGCCCCGCCGTGGGGGCGACCCTCGTGGGGCGGCCGGGCCCGGGGGCGACGCTTCCGTGGGGTGGAAGAGGCGGCGGGGAGGAGGGAGGATCGGCCGCGGCCTCCCCCCTCGCCCGTCGGCCTCGACGTCGCGCTCTCCCGCGGGGGGTCCGCGGGAGGGTGCCTTGCGGAGGTACCGGGGGGCTGTCGGAGACGATCTGCGCTCGGCCGCCGGGGGACCGGGAGCCGGCCTGGGGCGAAGGGAGGGGCGTCCGGGAACGGTCCGTCAAGACCGCCCGGCCGGCACCCTCGACCCACGCTCGGCACGGCCCCGCCGCCGGCGGCGTCCTTCTGACCGGCCTGATTCTCCTTCGGGTCCTGGCAGACTCACCGTCGGGGTCCGCGGGGCGGACGGAGGACCTCCCCGGGCGGGAAGGTGGGTCTCCTCCGGCCCCGCGACGAACGGGGGGACCCGCCGCAGGGACGGCGGGCCGACCGCGGAAGCCTTCCCCGGGCGGACGGGAGGGGGGGTCGAGGCGCCTCCGGCGGCCCGCGACCTCCGGGGCCGGGGCCTGGGCGCGCTCTCCCCTCCCCGCCGGGAGGCGGTGGGCATCATCGGTCCGAGCGTGAGGCGTCCTGAGATCGTGGCGCTCTGAAAATCACCTCCTCACATATATCCGCAGCAACCTTTCCCGGAGCCCTCCTTCCCCGAAAAAAGTTCCGGGGCGGAAGGGGAGCTCCGAGCGAAATCAGTCCGGGCTCCTGGAACTCCCTCCCGGCCTCGGGGGGCAAATCCGACCTCATCCGCGAGCTCCGCGCATTTTCGCCCAGGAAAAACTCAAAGTCCTCATCGGCCAGCTTGGACCGCCCGGCCAGCTTGGCTTTGGCGGCGCGCGCCGGGGAAAGGCGGCAAACTCTCTGGAGCGCTCGGCCGGCCTCAGGCCGAGCCGCCACCCGGGAAAGGCGGCAGACTCCCTGGAGCGCCGGCCCGGCTTGGGACCTAGCCTCGACACCCGCGGAGGGAGGGAGGAAGAGAAACGCAAAGTCCAAACGGTCAGCTTGGCTTCGGACTACGATTTAGCGGGCGTTCGAGCCTCTTTCATCCCGGTTAAGTGCGGTCATCGCCGGTCGGCCCCGGCAGGTCTACCGTGGGTCCTGGACGGTTCCTGGAGCCTGCTGGAAGCTCCGGACCTTCGCGGTTACCCATGCCCGGGCGGTTAGCGGGCGTTCGAGCCCCTTTCATCCCGGTTAAGTGCGGTCATCGCCGGTTGGCCCCGGCAGCCTTACCTTGGGTCCTGGACGGTTCCTGGAGCCGGCTGGAAGCCCCGGACCTTCGCGGTTACCCATGCCCGGGCGGTTAGCGGGCGTTCGAGCCTCTTTCATCCCGGTTAAGTGCGGTCATCGCCGGTTAGCCCCGGCAGCCTTACCTTGGGTCCTGGACGGTTCCTGGAGCCGGCTGGAAGCCCCGGACCTTCGCGGTTACCCATGCCCGGGCGGTTAGCGGGCGTTCGAGCCTCTTTCATCCCGGTTAAGTGCGGTCATCGCCGGTCGGCCCCGGCAGCCTTACCATGGGTCCTGGACGGTTCCTGGAGCCTGGTGGAAGCCCCGGACCTTCGCGGTTACCCATGCCCGGGCGGTTAGCGGGCGTTCGAGCCTCTCTCATCCCGGTTAAGTGCGGTCATCGCCGGTTGGCCCCGGCAGCCTTACCATGGGTCCTGGACGGTTCCTGGAGCCTGGTGGAAGCCCCGGACCTTCGCGGTTACCCATGCCCGGGCGGTTAGCGGGCGTTCGAGCCTCTCTCATCCCGGTTAAGTGCGGTCATCGCCGGTTGGCCCCGGCAGCCTTACCTTGGGTCCTGGACGGGTACCCATGCCAAGTCCAAACGGTCAGCTTGGCTTCGGACTACGATTTAGCGGGCGTTCGAGCCTCTCTCATCCCGGTTAAGTGCGGTCATCGCCGGTTGGCCCCGGCAGGTCTACCGTGGGTCCTGGACGGTTCCTGGAGCCTGCTGGAAGCTCCGGACCTTCGCGGTTACCCATGCCCGGGCGGTTAGCGGGCGTTCGAGCCCCTTTCATCCCGGTTAAGTGCGGTCATCGCCGGTCGGCCCCGGCAGGTCTACCGTGGGTCCTGGACGGTTCCTGGAGCCTGCTGGAAGCTCCGGACCTTCGCGGTTACCCATGCCCGGGCGGTTAGCGGGCGTTCGAGCCTCTTTCATCCCGGTTAAGTGCGGTCATCGCCGGTTGGCCCCGGCAGCCTTACCTTGGGTCCTGGACGGTTCCTGGAGCCGGCTGGAAGCCCCGGACCTTCGCGGTTACCCATGCCCGGGCGGTTAGCGGGCGTTCGAGCCTCTTTCATCCCGGTTAAGTGCGGTCATCGCCGGTCGGCCCCGGCAGGTCTACCGTGGGTCCTGGACGGTTCCTGGAGCCTGCTGGAAGCTCCGGACCTTCGCGGTTACCCATGCCCGGGCGGTTAGCGGGCGTTCGAGCCCCTTTCATCCCGGTTAAGTGCGGTCATCGCCGGTCGGCCCCGGCAGGTCTACCGTGGGTCCTGGACGGTTCCTGGAGCCTGCTGGAAGCTCCGGACCTTCGCGGTTACCCATGCCCGGGCGGTTAGCGGGCGTTCGAGCCCCTTTCATCCCGGTTAAGTGCGGTCATCGCCGGTCGGCCCCGGCAGGTCTACCGTGGGTCCTGGACGGTTCCTGGAGCCTGCTGGAAGCTCCGGACCTTCGCGGTTACCCATGCCCGGGCGGTTAGCGGGCGTTCGAGCCCCTTTCATCCCGGTTAAGTGCGGTCATCGCCGGTTGGCCCCGGCAGCCTTACCTTGGGTCCTGGACGGTTCCTGGAGCTTGCTGGAAGCCCCGGACCTTCGCGGTTACCCATGCCCGGGCGGTTAGCGGGCGTTCGAGCCTCTTTCATCCCGGTTAAGTGCGGTCATCGCCGGTCGGCCCCGGCAGCCTTACCATGGGTCCTGGACGGTTCCTGGAGCCTGGTGGAAGCCCCGGACCTTCGCGGTTACCCATGCCCGGGCGGTTAGCGGGCGTTCGAGCCTCTCTCATCCCGGTTAAGTGCGGTCATCGCCGGTCGGCCCCGGCAGCCTTACCATGGGTCCTGGACGGTTCCTGGAGCCTGGTGGAAGCCCCGGACCTTCGCGGTTACCCATGCCCGGGCGGTTAGCGGGCGTTCGAGCCTCTCTCATCCCGGTTAAGTGCGGTCATCGCCGGTTGGCCCCGGCAGCCTTACCTTGGGTCCTGGACGGTTCCTGGAGCTTGCTGGAAGCCCCGGACCTTCGCGGTTACCCATGCCCGGGCGGTTAGCGGGCGTTCGAGCCTCTTTCATCCCGGTTAAGTGCGGTCATCGCCGGTCGGCCCCGGCAGCCTTACCATGGGTCCTGGACGGTTCCTGGAGCCTGGTGGAAGCCCCGGACCTTCGCGGTTACCCATGCCCGGGCGGTTAGCGGGCGTTCGAGCCTCTCTCATCCCGGTTAAGTGCGGTCATCGCCGGTTGGCCCCGGCAGCCTTACCATGGGTCCTGGACGGTTCCTGGAGCCTGGTGGAAGCCCCGGACCTTCGCGGTTACCCATGCCCGGGCGGTTAGCGGGCGTTCGAGCCTCTCTCATCCCGGTTAAGTGCGGTCATCGCCGGTTGGCCCCGGCAGCCTTACCTTGGGTCCT
>NC_133335.1:161039677-161044677 GCF_042186555.1 Aquarana catesbeiana
CAATCCTGACGAGGACAGTCTCTGTCATCTAGGTTCCGGTACTTTAGGTTTGCGCGGACGTAGAGGCGTCCATGGAACGCCCTCCACGCAAGATCCCAAAATTTAGGTGGAATTCTCGGGGAATTCAAGAGGGCTAGCCCCTCCCCGAGGACTCTCTCCGGACAGTCCCTCAAAGCCAGTGGCTTCAAAACGTCCGAGGCCATGACCCTCGAGTGCAGCTCACGCCGACCCATAGAGCCCACCTCAAGGGCAGTTATCCGCCACTGCCTCAGTACCTTCAATGCCAGTGGGACATAAGATGGGAGATACCCGTGCGATCTACGCAGATCACCAGGCCGCCCCCCATCCTCCCACTCACTCAGGAACAGCAAGAGCCAGCCCTTGCATGAACGCTCCCACAGCGAGGGCCCGTCCACAAAGATGGACTGGAGGTTGTACTTTACAAACACGACAGTGAAAAACACCACCGGGTTGACCATGTCCAACCCCCCATGCCTCCGCTGCCGGTACGTGACCTCCCTCTTAATCAGATTTAGTCTGTTTCCCCACAAAAGCAGGAAAAACAGACTCATGATTCGAGCATAGAAAGATGCCGGCAACAGACAAACGTAGCTGACGTAGAGAAATTCAGGCAGCAAGTATGTTTTGATCAGGCTCACCCTTTCCCTCAGCGTCAGCTTCCAGCCTTTCCAGGCATTCACTTTCCGAGACGCACCAACCAACCTGCTCTCCCAGTTTAGCTTGGGATAGTCCTCCGGGCCGAAAAAGATGCCAAGAATTTTGATTTTAGGCAGGGGCTCTGGAAAAACGTCCGGAAGGGCAAACTGCTCGCCCTCCCTTCCCAACCAGAGAACCTCACTCTTCCCCCAGTTGACCAACGAACCCGATGCCTCGGAGTAGCCCCCAATCTGTGTTTCCACAAACTGGGCCTCCTCTCGGCTAGACACCACCACCGAGACATCATCCGCATAGGCCACCACTCTCACTGCCAAATCTGAGCCACTGCAAGGCTCCACCGGGACCCCCCTCAAACGCCCGCAGTCAAGCCTCCTCACGAAGGGATCTACCGCAAAGACGTAGAGAAGGGGACTCAGCGGGCAACCCTGCCTGACACCAGAGTCCACAGGAAAGCAGGGACCCGTCCAACCATTGACAAGAGGGAAGCTCTCCGCCCCCCTATACAAAATCTCGAGCCAATTGACAAATTGGTCAGGCAGGCCGTATTTTCTCAGAAGAAGCCAGAGATACTCATGGCTCACCCGATCAAAAGCCTTCGCCTGGTCCAACGCCAGCAGATACCGCCCATCTCCCGTTGCCCTGCACCTTTCCACGGCCTCCCGGACGCTCAGGACAGCACTAAATGTGCTACGGCCAGGAACTGCACAGTGCTGAGAGACTGACAGTAACTTGTCGGCGACAGCCGACATACGCGAAAACAATATCTTTGCCAGAATTTTCCTATCCGTAGTGAGAAGGGCAATAGGACGCCAGTTCTCAATGACGGACGAATCTTTCCCCTTTGACAGGAGAATCAGCGCTGACCTTCTCATCGAGGGAGGTAGCAGGCCGTTGGCCAAACACTCACAGAATACCTCCCTCAGAAGAGGGGCCAAAAGACCCTTGAAGGTTTTATAGAACTCAGCCGTGAGACCATCAGGTCCAGGCGATTTCTTTGGTGACAAAGAGTCAATGGCCTGCTCAACCTCAGCAACTGAGATCTCGTCTGTCAAAGAGTCAGGGAGGTCAGACCCCACACAAAGCGGGGTCCCATCAAGGAAGTCCCTGACCTTCTCCATATCTAAAGGCTTCTTCTTCAGGAGGTCCGAAAAATGGTCCCGAATGACCCCCAGGATCCCTGATTTGGACCGCACCAGTGATCCAGAGGAGTCCCTCAGGCCATGTACGACCTTCGAACTCACCGCCTCACCACAGCTCTTGTAAGGATCCGGGGAGGAAAACTTCCCGTAATCCCTCTCAAGGACCAGGGAGGCGAGACGGTCGTACTGACACTCCCTCATCTGAAGCTTCAGATCGGATATCTGCTCCTGAGGGCCACCAAAGGAGATCAGGTCATCTAAACGCCTGCGCAACCTCTGGTAGGCCAGGTACTTGGAACTCGCCCGGTACCTAGAGACCCTCCGGAAAAAGCCCTCCGACCTTTTCTTCACCACCTCCCACCATTCCTGGCGGGAGCAGCCGCTCTCAAGGAGCGAGGCTTGTTCCAGGAGAAAGGTCTCGTAGGCTTCCCTAATCTCAGAGTCCTCGAGCAGCGACCCATTCAGTCGCCACAACCCCTTCCCTTTCTGAGGGGTCTCGGCAACATTCAGAGTCACAGATACCATACAGTGGTCGGAGAACTCCACCGCATGCAGCACAGGAGCCGCAAAGGCAGAGTCCCCCTTCAAAAAAAACCTATCTAACCTACTCTTACAACTACCTCGGGAGTATGTAAACCCCGTGTGACTGGGGAGGCGGCAAACGTGCGCATCCACCAGTCCGGCTTCCCTTACTATAGTATTCAAAAAAATACTATCATATCCCAGGGGGCCAGAGGCACCTGCCCGATCCTTTGATCTGGTGATTGTATTAAAATCACCGCCAAAGACCACCTGCTGGGACGTAAAAAGGTACGGCTTGACCGCCGTAAGGAGGCTCTTCCTGTCCCTCTTGGACTGGGGACCGTAGAAATTGATGAGTCTAAGGAATTGCCCCCTCACGACGGCGTCCACCACCAAACACCTACCAGTCTCCACTTCAATTACTCGTCGGCAAGCCACCGGACCAGTCTTAAAAAGGACCGCAACTCCACTGCAGGGCTCGGCCGCAAGAGACCAGAGGGAGGGCCCACACCTCCACTCCCTCTTCGCTAAATGCACCTCTGCCACCGATGCTAGCCAGGTCTCCTGCAAAAACAAAATGTCAGCCTCAATCTGGCTGAGAAAAGTGAAGGCCGCAAAGCGAGCCGCCACAGAACGGACACTCGCGACATTAATAGTCGCAAGGCGTATTGGAGAGGGTACCGCCATCATTAGTAATTGAAAGGCTTACGTTCTCCTCTGCTACAATCTACAAGTCCTCACTCTCGTCCGAGTCCGTGAAAAACCAATACCGATTGGTCAGGACGAGAGGAGGCTGACCCCCATCATAACTGGCCCCACCCTCAGCCCCAGGAACCTTCCTCTTCCTTTTTTTATTTTGTTTTTTCTTTTTCTTTTCCCACCCAACCTCCTCCACCACACCACCATCCTCCTCTTCGGAATGGCCGCTCGAAGCTCCCTTCGAGCGCTTGAGGTGGCCCTTCCCAGGCCCAGAGGTGTCCATCAGGTCCTCTTGGACCGATGGTACAGGAGGGGGGCAAGAGGGGCCTGAAACAGAGGGAACCACAGGGGGGGGAGGGGAAGGGGACCGGGGGACAACAGGGACTGGGACAGAAGGGGGGGAAGGGGACGGGACGGGGGAGGGCAAATTGGCAGGGGGAGGGGCCCCGGGGGCGCCCCTACCAGATGGTTTTTGGGAGGCACCCACTGATCTAGCTTGGGCACCAGGGGCTGCCTTGGCACCAGAACCCCTAGAGGCCCTTGGTGCTGGCACCGGGGGGACAGGACCTGCAGGCGCAGCGGGTGCTGCCATGTCCCCTTGTCTCCGCCTACCTGACCTTTGCCTCTGGGGACGAGGCTCGGAAGGCCCTGGCTGAGCCCCCGAACCCTCGGCACCCGCAGTAGGCACTGAACCCCTCCCTTCCTCCTGCCCCCCAGCTTGACCAAAACCACTACCCTCTGACGTATACCCACGGAAGGCCTTCGGGCACCGGCTAAAGGGGTGACCCAGTTCCCCACACAGGTTGCACACAATCAACCTGCAGGTGTCCGGCGAGTGCCCGAAGCCATTGCACCTCACGCAGCGCGGCATGGTACAGTCTGCGCTGAGGTGCGCTGGGCTGCCGCACTTAAAACAGCGCCGAGGTTGGCCGGGGTAAAAGGCCAAGATCCTGTCCCTGCCAATAAAAGCACTGCCAGGGACGTGCATAACGGTGTTTCCTTGCCTTTTCAGGCGGATCTTGGCCGACCAAGCCCCGGTCCATACCCCACGCTCGTCCACCACTTTCCTCAGTGGACACTGCAGCTGCCCATACCGCCCGAGCCAGGTCATTATATCCTCGGGTGGCAGAGACTCGTTTCTCACGAGTACTGTCAGGGTCTTCACCTCCTCTTGGCGGGACAGAGGGACGACCCTTACATTCTTCCAGGGATCCGACTTCCTCACAATCTCATAGATGGTCAGAAACATTTCCATCGAGACAGGGGAAACGAAGCTCACATCAAACTCCCTGGAATTTGTGGGGTGGATTACAGCGAAAAGATCAGAGACCTTGAACCTTAACGCCAACACCCAATCAATAATCTGTCCTCTTGTGGGGCACTGCCCTGCCCCTTCCCATTTTAACTGCACCACATTCCGTCTCCTTCTCTCAGGACCCCCTGTACCCCTTGACCAGGCACCACCGCCCTGTGCCTGGTCTGCCGGAGGGGCCCGGAAATTCTGAGCCCCAAACCGGCCATACAGGGGGGCCAGAGGGACACTGGTGCCAGCCACCTGGGCAAAGGACCTCCCTTCCTTCAGGGCTGTCAGAAGGCCCGCCTCCTGTGGCTGGTCAAGCAAAACACCAGGGGCAGGAGATGAACCCACCCCAGGACTAACATTACCCGCAGCCCCACTTCCCTCCCCAACCACATCAACCTGGGGTTGAGGATCCCCACCTGACCTCACCTCCTTTCTCCTTACCACCTGAGGAGGAGGTTCACATGGGGTATCCCCCAAGATGGCCGCCAGCTGACTGCCCTGCAGACTGCTCTCCCAGTCTGCTGGAGCAGTTTCACCTTCCTCCTCCATCACACAGGCCTGATCCACCCCCTGCCCTTGGGATCCCTCCATCAGCCTGATAAAATCCAAGGCTGGACATTCCCCCTGGAGGTCACCCATCTTACTCTCCCCCCACCCTG
>NC_133335.1:161072177-161075826 GCF_042186555.1 Aquarana catesbeiana
GTGCGGTCATCGCCGGTTGGCCCCGGCAGCCTTACCTTGGGTCCTGGACGGGTACCCATGCCAAGTCCAAACGGTCAGCTTGGCTTCGGACTACGATTTAGCGGGCGTTCGAGCCTCTCTCATCCCGGTTAAGTGCGGTCATCGCCGGTTGGCCCCGGCAGGTCTACCGTGGGTCCTGGACGGTTCCTGGAGCCTGCTGGAAGCTCCGGACCTTCGCGGTTACCCATGCCCGGGCGGTTAGCGGGCGTTCGAGCCCCTTTCATCCCGGTTAAGTGCGGTCATCGCCGGTCGGCCCCGGCAGGTCTACCGTGGGTCCTGGACGGTTCCTGGAGCCTGCTGGAAGCCCCGGACCTTCGCGGTTACCCATGCCCGGGCGGTTAGCGGGCGTTCGAGCCTCTTTCATCCCGGTTAAGTGCGGTCATCGCCGGTCGGCCCCGGCAGGTCTACCGTGGGTCCTGGACGGTTCCTGGAGCCTGCTGGAAGCTCCGGACCTTCGCGGTTACCCATGCCCGGGCGGTTAGCGGGCGTTCGAGCCCCTTTCATCCCGGTTAAGTGCGGTCATCGCCGGTCGGCCCCGGCAGGTCTACCGTGGGTCCTGGACGGTTCCTGGAGCCTGCTGGAAGCTCCGGACCTTCGCGGTTACCCATGCCCGGGCGGTTAGCGGGCGTTCGAGCCCCTTTCATCCCGGTTAAGTGCGGTCATCGCCGGTCGGCCCCGGCAGGTCTACCGTGGGTCCTGGACGGTTCCTGGAGCCTGCTGGAAGCTCCGGACCTTCGCGGTTACCCATGCCCGGGCGGTTAGCGGGCGTTCGAGCCCCTTTCATCCCGGTTAAGTGCGGTCATCGCCGGTTGGCCCCGGCAGCCTTACCTTGGGTCCTGGACGGTTCCTGGAGCTTGCTGGAAGCCCCGGACCTTCGCGGTTACCCATGCCCGGGCGGTTAGCGGGCGTTCGAGCCTCTTTCATCCCGGTTAAGTGCGGTCATCGCCGGTCGGCCCCGGCAGCCTTACCATGGGTCCTGGACGGTTCCTGGAGCCTGGTGGAAGCCCCGGACCTTCGCGGTTACCCATGCCCGGGCGGTTAGCGGGCGTTCGAGCCTCTCTCATCCCGGTTAAGTGCGGTCATCGCCGGTTGGCCCCGGCAGCCTTACCATGGGTCCTGGACGGTTCCTGGAGCCTGGTGGAAGCCCCGGACCTTCGCGGTTACCCATGCCCGGGCGGTTAGCGGGCGTTCGAGCCTCTCTCATCCCGGTTAAGTGCGGTCATCGCCGGTTGGCCCCGGCAGCCTTACCTTGGGTCCTGGACGGTTCCTGGAGCTTGCTGGAAGCCCCGGACCTTCGCGGTTACCCATGCCCGGGCGGTTAGCGGGCGTTCGAGCCTCTTTCATCCCGGTTAAGTGCGGTCATCGCCGGTCGGCCCCGGCAGCCTTACCATGGGTCCTGGACGGTTCCTGGAGCCTGGTGGAAGCCCCGGACCTTCGCGGTTACCCATGCCCGGGCGGTTAGCGGGCGTTCGAGCCTCTCTCATCCCGGTTAAGTGCGGTCATCGCCGGTTGGCCCCGGCAGCCTTACCATGGGTCCTGGACGGTTCCTGGAGCCTGGTGGAAGCCCCGGACCTTCGCGGTTACCCATGCCCGGGCGGTTAGCGGGCGTTCGAGCCTCTCTCATCCCGGTTAAGTGCGGTCATCGCCGGTTGGCCCCGGCAGCCTTACCTTGGGTCCTGGACGGGTACCCATGCCAAGTCCAAACGGTCAGCTTGGCTTCGGACTACGATTTAGCGGGCGTTCGAGCCTCTCTCATCCCGGTTAAGTGCGGTCATCGCCGGTTGGCCCCGGCAGCCTTACCTTGGGTCCTGGACGGGTACCCATGCCAAGTCCAAACGGTCAGCTTGGCTTCGGACTACGATTTAGCGGGCGTTCGAGCCTCTCTCATCCCGGTTAAGTGCGGTCATCGCCGGTCGGCCCCGGCAGCCTTACCATGGGTCCTGGACGGTTCCTGGAGCCTGGTGGAAGCCCCGGACCTTCGCGGTTACCCATGCCCGGGCGGTTAGCGGGCGTTCGAGCCTCTCTCATCCCGGTTAAGTGCGGTCATCGCCGGTCGGCCCCGGCAGCCTTACCATGGGTCCTGGACGGTTCCTGGAGCCTGGTGGAAGCCCCGGACCTTCGCGGTTACCCATGCCCGGGCGGTTAGCGGGCGTTCGAGCCTCTCTCATCCCGGTTAAGTGCGGTCATCGCCGGTTAGCCCCGGCAGCCTTACCTTGGGTCCTGGACGGTTCCTGGAGCCTGGAGGAAGCCCCGGACCTTCGCGGTTACCCATGCCCGGGCGGTTAGCGGGCGTTCGAGCCTCTCTCATCCCGGTTAAGTGCGGTCATCGCCGGTTGGCCCCGGCAGCCTTACCTTGGGTCCTGGACGGTTCCTGGAGCCTGGAGGAAGCCCCGGACCTTCGCGGTTACCCATGCCCGGGCGGTTAGCGGGCGTTCGAGCCCCTTTCATCCCGGTTAAGTGCGGTCATCGCCGGTCGGCCCCGGCAGCCTTACCTTGGGTCCTGGACGGGTACCCATGCCAAGTCCAAACGGTCAGCTTGGCTTCGGACTACGATTTAGCGGGCGTTCGAGCCTCTCTCATCCCGGTTAAGTGCGGTCATCGCCGGTTGGCCCCGGCAGCCTTACCTTGGGTCCTGGACGGGTACCCATGCCAAGTCCAAACGGTCAGCTTGGCTTCGGACTACGATTTAGCGGGCGTTCGAGCCTCTCTCATCCCGGTTAAGTGCGGTCATCGCCGGTCGGCCCCGGCAGCCTTACCATGGGTCCTGGACGGTTCCTGGAGCCTGGTGGAAGCCCCGGACCTTCGCGGTTACCCATGCCCGGGCGGTTAGCGGGCGTTCGAGCCTCTCTCATCCCGGTTAAGTGCGGTCATCGCCGGTCGGCCCCGGCAGCCTTACCATGGGTCCTGGACGGTTCCTGGAGCCTGGTGGAAGCCCCGGACCTTCGCGGTTACCCATGCCCGGGCGGTTAGCGGGCGTTCGAGCCTCTCTCATCCCGGTTAAGTGCGGTCATCGCCGGTTAGCCCCGGCAGCCTTACCTTGGGTCCTGGACGGTTCCTGGAGCCTGGAGGAAGCCCCGGACCTTCGCGGTTACCCATGCCCGGGCGGTTAGCGGGCGTTCGAGCCTCTCTCATCCCGGTTAAGTGCGGTCATCGCCGGTTGGCCCCGGCAGCCTTACCTTGGGTCCTGGACGGTTCCTGGAGCCTGGAGGAAGCCCCGGACCTTCGCGGTTACCCATGCCCGGGCGGTTAGCGGGCGTTCGAGCCCCTTTCATCCCGGTTAAGTGCGGTCATCGCCGGTCGGCTCTGGCAGCTCTACCCCCGGTCCTGGACGGTTCCTGGAGCCGGCTGGAAGCCCCGGACCTTCGCGGTTACCCATGCCCGGGCGGTTAGCGGGCGTTCGAGCCCCTTTCATCCCGGTTAAGTGCGGTCATCGCCGGCAGCTCTACCGCGGGTCCTGGGTCCCTTCTGGAGCCCGGTGAACTCCGGCCAGCTTGGGTAGGTATATAGTGGGTCCCGGGTGCCGTCCGAAACCGTGCCTTCCGGATCGGGTTGGTCTGGGGTGGGTTTCATCATGATATATTTTTTTTTTTTTTTTTTTTTTCTCTTTTCC
>NC_133335.1:161076326-161081326 GCF_042186555.1 Aquarana catesbeiana
TATGCTACTGGCAGGATCAACCAGGTAGCCCGTCGTCGGGGGCGGCCTCCCCCCCACCGGGGTGGGGAGGGAGGGCTGCCCGCCGTGGGCCGGGGTCGGGCGGCCGGCCGCCCCGCCGTGGGGGCGACCCTCGTGGGGCGGCCGGGCCCGGGGGCGACGCTTCCGTGGGGTGGAAGAGGCGGCGGGGAGGAGGGAGGATCGGCCGCGGCCTCCCCCCTCGCCCGTCGGCCTCGACGTCGCGCTCTCCCGCGGGGGGTCCGCGGGAGGGTGCCTTGCGGAGGTACCGGGGGGCTGTCGGAGACGATCTGCGCTCGGCCGCCGGGGGACCGGGAGCCGGCCTGGGGCGAAGGGAGGGGCGTCCGGGAACGGTCCGTCAAGACCGCCCGGCCGGCACCCTCGACCCACGCTCGGCACGGCCCCGCCGCCGGCGGCGTCCTTCTGACCGGCCTGATTCTCCTTCGGGTCCTGGCAGACTCACCGTCGGGGTCCGCGGGGCGGACGGAGGACCTCCCCGGGCGGGAAGGTGGGTCTCCTCCGGCCCCGCGACGAACGGGGGGACCCGCCGCAGGGACGGCGGGCCGACCGCGGAAGCCTTCCCCGGGCGGACGGGAGGGGGGGTCGAGGCGCCTCCGGCGGCCCGCGACCTCCGGGGCCGGGGCCTGGGCGCGCTCTCCCCTCCCCGCCGGGAGGCGGTGGGCATCATCGGTCCGAGCGTGAGGCGTCCTGAGATCGTGGCGCTCTGAAAATCACCTCCTCACATATATCCGCAGCAACCTTTCCCGGAGCCCTCCTTCCCCGAAAAAAGTTCCGGGGCGGAAGGGGAGCTCCGAGCGAAATCAGTCCGGGCTCCTGGAACTCCCTCCCGGCCTCGGGGGGCAAATCCGACCTCATCCGCGAGCTCCGCGCATTTTCGCCCAGGAAAAACTCAAAGTCCTCATCGGCCAGCTTGGACCGCCCGGCCAGCTTGGCTTTGGCGGCGCGCGCCGGGGAAAGGCGGCAAACTCTCTGGAGCGCTCGGCCGGCCTCAGGCCGAGCCGCCGCCCGGGAAAGGCGGCAGACTCCCTGGAGCGCCGGCCCGGCTTGGGACCTAGCCTCGAGACCCGCGGAGGGAGGGAGGAAGAGAAACGCAAAGTCCAAACGGTCAGCTTGGCTTCGGACTACGATTTAGCGGGCGTTCGAGCCTCTTTCATCCCGGTTAAGTGCGGTCATCGCCGGTCGGCCCCGGCAGGTCTACCGTGGGTCCTGGACGGTTCCTGGAGCCTGCTGGAAGCTCCGGACCTTCGCGGTTACCCATGCCCGGGCGGTTAGCGGGCGTTCGAGCCCCTTTCATCCCGGTTAAGTGCGGTCATCGCCGGTTGGCCCCGGCAGCCTTACCTTGGGTCCTGGACGGTTCCTGGAGCCGGCTGGAAGCCCCGGACCTTCGCGGTTACCCATGCCCGGGCGGTTAGCGGGCGTTCGAGCCTCTTTCATCCCGGTTAAGTGCGGTCATCGCCGGTTAGCCCCGGCAGCCTTACCTTGGGTCCTGGACGGTTCCTGGAGCCGGCTGGAAGCCCCGGACCTTCGCGGTTACCCATGCCCGGGCGGTTAGCGGGCGTTCGAGCCTCTTTCATCCCGGTTAAGTGCGGTCATCGCCGGTCGGCCCCGGCAGCCTTACCATGGGTCCTGGACGGTTCCTGGAGCCTGGTGGAAGCCCCGGACCTTCGCGGTTACCCATGCCCGGGCGGTTAGCGGGCGTTCGAGCCTCTCTCATCCCGGTTAAGTGCGGTCATCGCCGGTTGGCCCCGGCAGCCTTACCATGGGTCCTGGACGGTTCCTGGAGCCTGGTGGAAGCCCCGGACCTTCGCGGTTACCCATGCCCGGGCGGTTAGCGGGCGTTCGAGCCTCTCTCATCCCGGTTAAGTGCGGTCATCGCCGGTTGGCCCCGGCAGCCTTACCTTGGGTCCTGGACGGGTACCCATGCCAAGTCCAAACGGTCAGCTTGGCTTCGGACTACGATTTAGCGGGCGTTCGAGCCTCTCTCATCCCGGTTAAGTGCGGTCATCGCCGGTTGGCCCCGGCAGGTCTACCGTGGGTCCTGGACGGTTCCTGGAGCCTGCTGGAAGCTCCGGACCTTCGCGGTTACCCATGCCCGGGCGGTTAGCGGGCGTTCGAGCCCCTTTCATCCCGGTTAAGTGCGGTCATCGCCGGTCGGCCCCGGCAGGTCTACCGTGGGTCCTGGACGGTTCCTGGAGCCTGCTGGAAGCCCCGGACCTTCGCGGTTACCCATGCCCGGGCGGTTAGCGGGCGTTCGAGCCTCTTTCATCCCGGTTAAGTGCGGTCATCGCCGGTCGGCCCCGGCAGGTCTACCGTGGGTCCTGGACGGTTCCTGGAGCCTGCTGGAAGCTCCGGACCTTCGCGGTTACCCATGCCCGGGCGGTTAGCGGGCGTTCGAGCCCCTTTCATCCCGGTTAAGTGCGGTCATCGCCGGTCGGCCCCGGCAGGTCTACCGTGGGTCCTGGACGGTTCCTGGAGCCTGCTGGAAGCTCCGGACCTTCGCGGTTACCCATGCCCGGGCGGTTAGCGGGCGTTCGAGCCCCTTTCATCCCGGTTAAGTGCGGTCATCGCCGGTCGGCCCCGGCAGGTCTACCGTGGGTCCTGGACGGTTCCTGGAGCCTGCTGGAAGCTCCGGACCTTCGCGGTTACCCATGCCCGGGCGGTTAGCGGGCGTTCGAGCCCCTTTCATCCCGGTTAAGTGCGGTCATCGCCGGTTGGCCCCGGCAGCCTTACCTTGGGTCCTGGACGGTTCCTGGAGCTTGCTGGAAGCCCCGGACCTTCGCGGTTACCCATGCCCGGGCGGTTAGCGGGCGTTCGAGCCTCTTTCATCCCGGTTAAGTGCGGTCATCGCCGGTCGGCCCCGGCAGCCTTACCATGGGTCCTGGACGGTTCCTGGAGCCTGGTGGAAGCCCCGGACCTTCGCGGTTACCCATGCCCGGGCGGTTAGCGGGCGTTCGAGCCTCTCTCATCCCGGTTAAGTGCGGTCATCGCCGGTTGGCCCCGGCAGCCTTACCATGGGTCCTGGACGGTTCCTGGAGCCTGGTGGAAGCCCCGGACCTTCGCGGTTACCCATGCCCGGGCGGTTAGCGGGCGTTCGAGCCTCTCTCATCCCGGTTAAGTGCGGTCATCGCCGGTTGGCCCCGGCAGCCTTACCTTGGGTCCTGGACGGTTCCTGGAGCTTGCTGGAAGCCCCGGACCTTCGCGGTTACCCATGCCCGGGCGGTTAGCGGGCGTTCGAGCCTCTTTCATCCCGGTTAAGTGCGGTCATCGCCGGTCGGCCCCGGCAGCCTTACCATGGGTCCTGGACGGTTCCTGGAGCCTGGTGGAAGCCCCGGACCTTCGCGGTTACCCATGCCCGGGCGGTTAGCGGGCGTTCGAGCCTCTCTCATCCCGGTTAAGTGCGGTCATCGCCGGTTGGCCCCGGCAGCCTTACCATGGGTCCTGGACGGTTCCTGGAGCCTGGTGGAAGCCCCGGACCTTCGCGGTTACCCATGCCCGGGCGGTTAGCGGGCGTTCGAGCCTCTCTCATCCCGGTTAAGTGCGGTCATCGCCGGTTGGCCCCGGCAGCCTTACCTTGGGTCCTGGACGGGTACCCATGCCAAGTCCAAACGGTCAGCTTGGCTTCGGACTACGATTTAGCGGGCGTTCGAGCCTCTCTCATCCCGGTTAAGTGCGGTCATCGCCGGTTGGCCCCGGCAGCCTTACCTTGGGTCCTGGACGGGTACCCATGCCAAGTCCAAACGGTCAGCTTGGCTTCGGACTACGATTTAGCGGGCGTTCGAGCCTCTCTCATCCCGGTTAAGTGCGGTCATCGCCGGTCGGCCCCGGCAGCCTTACCATGGGTCCTGGACGGTTCCTGGAGCCTGGTGGAAGCCCCGGACCTTCGCGGTTACCCATGCCCGGGCGGTTAGCGGGCGTTCGAGCCTCTCTCATCCCGGTTAAGTGCGGTCATCGCCGGTCGGCCCCGGCAGCCTTACCATGGGTCCTGGACGGTTCCTGGAGCCTGGTGGAAGCCCCGGACCTTCGCGGTTACCCATGCCCGGGCGGTTAGCGGGCGTTCGAGCCTCTCTCATCCCGGTTAAGTGCGGTCATCGCCGGTTAGCCCCGGCAGCCTTACCTTGGGTCCTGGACGGTTCCTGGAGCCTGGAGGAAGCCCCGGACCTTCGCGGTTACCCATGCCCGGGCGGTTAGCGGGCGTTCGAGCCTCTCTCATCCCGGTTAAGTGCGGTCATCGCCGGTTGGCCCCGGCAGCCTTACCTTGGGTCCTGGACGGTTCCTGGAGCCTGGAGGAAGCCCCGGACCTTCGCGGTTACCCATGCCCGGGCGGTTAGCGGGCGTTCGAGCCCCTTTCATCCCGGTTAAGTGCGGTCATCGCCGGTCGGCCCCGGCAGCCTTACCTTGGGTCCTGGACGGGTACCCATGCCAAGTCCAAACGGTCAGCTTGGCTTCGGACTACGATTTAGCGGGCGTTCGAGCCTCTCTCATCCCGGTTAAGTGCGGTCATCGCCGGTTGGCCCCGGCAGCCTTACCTTGGGTCCTGGACGGGTACCCATGCCAAGTCCAAACGGTCAGCTTGGCTTCGGACTACGATTTAGCGGGCGTTCGAGCCTCTCTCATCCCGGTTAAGTGCGGTCATCGCCGGTCGGCCCCGGCAGCCTTACCATGGGTCCTGGACGGTTCCTGGAGCCTGGTGGAAGCCCCGGACCTTCGCGGTTACCCATGCCCGGGCGGTTAGCGGGCGTTCGAGCCTCTCTCATCCCGGTTAAGTGCGGTCATCGCCGGTCGGCCCCGGCAGCCTTACCATGGGTCCTGGACGGTTCCTGGAGCCTGGTGGAAGCCCCGGACCTTCGCGGTTACCCATGCCCGGGCGGTTAGCGGGCGTTCGAGCCTCTCTCATCCCGGTTAAGTGCGGTCATCGCCGGTTAGCCCCGGCAGCCTTACCTTGGGTCCTGGACGGTTCCTGGAGC
>NC_133335.1:161091326-161093826 GCF_042186555.1 Aquarana catesbeiana
CGGTTAAGTGCGGTCATCGCCGGTCGGCCCCGGCAGCCTTACCATGGGTCCTGGACGGTTCCTGGAGCCTGGTGGAAGCCCCGGACCTTCGCGGTTACCCATGCCCGGGCGGTTAGCGGGCGTTCGAGCCTCTCTCATCCCGGTTAAGTGCGGTCATCGCCGGTTGGCCCCGGCAGCCTTACCATGGGTCCTGGACGGTTCCTGGAGCCTGGTGGAAGCCCCGGACCTTCGCGGTTACCCATGCCCGGGCGGTTAGCGGGCGTTCGAGCCTCTCTCATCCCGGTTAAGTGCGGTCATCGCCGGTTGGCCCCGGCAGCCTTACCTTGGGTCCTGGACGGGTACCCATGCCAAGTCCAAACGGTCAGCTTGGCTTCGGACTACGATTTAGCGGGCGTTCGAGCCTCTCTCATCCCGGTTAAGTGCGGTCATCGCCGGTTGGCCCCGGCAGGTCTACCGTGGGTCCTGGACGGTTCCTGGAGCCTGCTGGAAGCTCCGGACCTTCGCGGTTACCCATGCCCGGGCGGTTAGCGGGCGTTCGAGCCCCTTTCATCCCGGTTAAGTGCGGTCATCGCCGGTCGGCCCCGGCAGGTCTACCGTGGGTCCTGGACGGTTCCTGGAGCCTGCTGGAAGCCCCGGACCTTCGCGGTTACCCATGCCCGGGCGGTTAGCGGGCGTTCGAGCCTCTTTCATCCCGGTTAAGTGCGGTCATCGCCGGTCGGCCCCGGCAGGTCTACCGTGGGTCCTGGACGGTTCCTGGAGCCTGCTGGAAGCTCCGGACCTTCGCGGTTACCCATGCCCGGGCGGTTAGCGGGCGTTCGAGCCCCTTTCATCCCGGTTAAGTGCGGTCATCGCCGGTCGGCCCCGGCAGGTCTACCGTGGGTCCTGGACGGTTCCTGGAGCCTGCTGGAAGCTCCGGACCTTCGCGGTTACCCATGCCCGGGCGGTTAGCGGGCGTTCGAGCCCCTTTCATCCCGGTTAAGTGCGGTCATCGCCGGTCGGCCCCGGCAGGTCTACCGTGGGTCCTGGACGGTTCCTGGAGCCTGCTGGAAGCTCCGGACCTTCGCGGTTACCCATGCCCGGGCGGTTAGCGGGCGTTCGAGCCCCTTTCATCCCGGTTAAGTGCGGTCATCGCCGGTTGGCCCCGGCAGCCTTACCTTGGGTCCTGGACGGTTCCTGGAGCTTGCTGGAAGCCCCGGACCTTCGCGGTTACCCATGCCCGGGCGGTTAGCGGGCGTTCGAGCCTCTTTCATCCCGGTTAAGTGCGGTCATCGCCGGTCGGCCCCGGCAGCCTTACCATGGGTCCTGGACGGTTCCTGGAGCCTGGTGGAAGCCCCGGACCTTCGCGGTTACCCATGCCCGGGCGGTTAGCGGGCGTTCGAGCCTCTCTCATCCCGGTTAAGTGCGGTCATCGCCGGTTGGCCCCGGCAGCCTTACCATGGGTCCTGGACGGTTCCTGGAGCCTGGTGGAAGCCCCGGACCTTCGCGGTTACCCATGCCCGGGCGGTTAGCGGGCGTTCGAGCCTCTCTCATCCCGGTTAAGTGCGGTCATCGCCGGTTGGCCCCGGCAGCCTTACCTTGGGTCCTGGACGGTTCCTGGAGCTTGCTGGAAGCCCCGGACCTTCGCGGTTACCCATGCCCGGGCGGTTAGCGGGCGTTCGAGCCTCTTTCATCCCGGTTAAGTGCGGTCATCGCCGGTCGGCCCCGGCAGCCTTACCATGGGTCCTGGACGGTTCCTGGAGCCTGGTGGAAGCCCCGGACCTTCGCGGTTACCCATGCCCGGGCGGTTAGCGGGCGTTCGAGCCTCTCTCATCCCGGTTAAGTGCGGTCATCGCCGGTTGGCCCCGGCAGCCTTACCATGGGTCCTGGACGGTTCCTGGAGCCTGGTGGAAGCCCCGGACCTTCGCGGTTACCCATGCCCGGGCGGTTAGCGGGCGTTCGAGCCTCTCTCATCCCGGTTAAGTGCGGTCATCGCCGGTTGGCCCCGGCAGCCTTACCTTGGGTCCTGGACGGGTACCCATGCCAAGTCCAAACGGTCAGCTTGGCTTCGGACTACGATTTAGCGGGCGTTCGAGCCTCTCTCATCCCGGTTAAGTGCGGTCATCGCCGGTTGGCCCCGGCAGCCTTACCTTGGGTCCTGGACGGGTACCCATGCCAAGTCCAAACGGTCAGCTTGGCTTCGGACTACGATTTAGCGGGCGTTCGAGCCTCTCTCATCCCGGTTAAGTGCGGTCATCGCCGGTCGGCCCCGGCAGCCTTACCATGGGTCCTGGACGGTTCCTGGAGCCTGGTGGAAGCCCCGGACCTTCGCGGTTACCCATGCCCGGGCGGTTAGCGGGCGTTCGAGCCTCTCTCATCCCGGTTAAGTGCGGTCATCGCCGGTCGGCCCCGGCAGCCTTACCATGGGTCCTGGACGGTTCCTGGAGCCTGGTGGAAGCCCCGGACCTTCGCGGTTACCCATGCCCGGGCGGTTAGCGGGCGTTCGAGCCTCTCTCATCCCGGT
>NC_133335.1:161103826-161106326 GCF_042186555.1 Aquarana catesbeiana
GGCCTCGGGGGGCAAATCCGACCTCATCCGCGAGCTCCGCGCATTTTCGCCCAGGAAAAACTCAAAGTCCTCATCGGCCAGCTTGGACCGCCCGGCCAGCTTGGCTTTGGCGGCGCGCGCCGGGGAAAGGCGGCAAACTCTCTGGAGCGCTCGGCCGGCCTCAGGCCGAGCCGCCGCCCGGGAAAGGCGGCAGACTCCCTGGAGCGCCGGCCCGGCTTGGGACCTAGCCTCGAGACCCGCGGAGGGAGGGAGGAAGAGAAACGCAAAGTCCAAACGGTCAGCTTGGCTTCGGACTACGATTTAGCGGGCGTTCGAGCCTCTTTCATCCCGGTTAAGTGCGGTCATCGCCGGTCGGCCCCGGCAGGTCTACCGTGGGTCCTGGACGGTTCCTGGAGCCTGCTGGAAGCTCCGGACCTTCGCGGTTACCCATGCCCGGGCGGTTAGCGGGCGTTCGAGCCCCTTTCATCCCGGTTAAGTGCGGTCATCGCCGGTTGGCCCCGGCAGCCTTACCTTGGGTCCTGGACGGTTCCTGGAGCCGGCTGGAAGCCCCGGACCTTCGCGGTTACCCATGCCCGGGCGGTTAGCGGGCGTTCGAGCCTCTTTCATCCCGGTTAAGTGCGGTCATCGCCGGTTAGCCCCGGCAGCCTTACCTTGGGTCCTGGACGGTTCCTGGAGCCGGCTGGAAGCCCCGGACCTTCGCGGTTACCCATGCCCGGGCGGTTAGCGGGCGTTCGAGCCTCTTTCATCCCGGTTAAGTGCGGTCATCGCCGGTCGGCCCCGGCAGCCTTACCATGGGTCCTGGACGGTTCCTGGAGCCTGGTGGAAGCCCCGGACCTTCGCGGTTACCCATGCCCGGGCGGTTAGCGGGCGTTCGAGCCTCTCTCATCCCGGTTAAGTGCGGTCATCGCCGGTTGGCCCCGGCAGCCTTACCATGGGTCCTGGACGGTTCCTGGAGCCTGGTGGAAGCCCCGGACCTTCGCGGTTACCCATGCCCGGGCGGTTAGCGGGCGTTCGAGCCTCTCTCATCCCGGTTAAGTGCGGTCATCGCCGGTTGGCCCCGGCAGCCTTACCTTGGGTCCTGGACGGGTACCCATGCCAAGTCCAAACGGTCAGCTTGGCTTCGGACTACGATTTAGCGGGCGTTCGAGCCTCTCTCATCCCGGTTAAGTGCGGTCATCGCCGGTTGGCCCCGGCAGGTCTACCGTGGGTCCTGGACGGTTCCTGGAGCCTGCTGGAAGCTCCGGACCTTCGCGGTTACCCATGCCCGGGCGGTTAGCGGGCGTTCGAGCCCCTTTCATCCCGGTTAAGTGCGGTCATCGCCGGTCGGCCCCGGCAGGTCTACCGTGGGTCCTGGACGGTTCCTGGAGCCTGCTGGAAGCCCCGGACCTTCGCGGTTACCCATGCCCGGGCGGTTAGCGGGCGTTCGAGCCTCTTTCATCCCGGTTAAGTGCGGTCATCGCCGGTCGGCCCCGGCAGGTCTACCGTGGGTCCTGGACGGTTCCTGGAGCCTGCTGGAAGCTCCGGACCTTCGCGGTTACCCATGCCCGGGCGGTTAGCGGGCGTTCGAGCCCCTTTCATCCCGGTTAAGTGCGGTCATCGCCGGTCGGCCCCGGCAGGTCTACCGTGGGTCCTGGACGGTTCCTGGAGCCTGCTGGAAGCTCCGGACCTTCGCGGTTACCCATGCCCGGGCGGTTAGCGGGCGTTCGAGCCCCTTTCATCCCGGTTAAGTGCGGTCATCGCCGGTCGGCCCCGGCAGGTCTACCGTGGGTCCTGGACGGTTCCTGGAGCCTGCTGGAAGCTCCGGACCTTCGCGGTTACCCATGCCCGGGCGGTTAGCGGGCGTTCGAGCCCCTTTCATCCCGGTTAAGTGCGGTCATCGCCGGTTGGCCCCGGCAGCCTTACCTTGGGTCCTGGACGGTTCCTGGAGCTTGCTGGAAGCCCCGGACCTTCGCGGTTACCCATGCCCGGGCGGTTAGCGGGCGTTCGAGCCTCTTTCATCCCGGTTAAGTGCGGTCATCGCCGGTCGGCCCCGGCAGCCTTACCATGGGTCCTGGACGGTTCCTGGAGCCTGGTGGAAGCCCCGGACCTTCGCGGTTACCCATGCCCGGGCGGTTAGCGGGCGTTCGAGCCTCTCTCATCCCGGTTAAGTGCGGTCATCGCCGGTTGGCCCCGGCAGCCTTACCATGGGTCCTGGACGGTTCCTGGAGCCTGGTGGAAGCCCCGGACCTTCGCGGTTACCCATGCCCGGGCGGTTAGCGGGCGTTCGAGCCTCTCTCATCCCGGTTAAGTGCGGTCATCGCCGGTTGGCCCCGGCAGCCTTACCTTGGGTCCTGGACGGTTCCTGGAGCTTGCTGGAAGCCCCGGACCTTCGCGGTTACCCATGCCCGGGCGGTTAGCGGGCGTTCGAGCCTCTTTCATCCCGGTTAAGTGCGGTCATCGCCGGTCGGCCCCGGCAGCCTTACCATGGGTCCTGGACGGTTCCTGGAGCCTGGTGGAAGCC